>NW_027478122.1:0-26200 GCF_051020955.1 Megalopta genalis | reverse complement strand
AACAAATGGCTTAGCTTCAAATACTTGTGATATACATGATTTAGTTTCAACTGCATGCGAAAAAAACGAGTTAGCTTCAAATCCAAGCGAAACACATGATTTAGCTTCAAATCAATGCGAAGTAGAAGGTTTAGCATCAAATCCATGCAACACAAATTATTTAGTTTCTTATACTTGCGATATAAGTGATAAAGCTTCAAATGCAGGTGAAAAAACGAGTGAGCTTTAAATCCAAGCGTAACACATGATTTAACTTCAAACCAATGCGAAGTAGAAGATTTACCTTGAAATCCATGCGAAACAAATGGTTTAGCTTCAAATACTTGTGATATACATGATTTAGCTTCAGCTGCATGCGAAACAAACGAGTTAGCTTTAAATCCAAGCGAAACACATGATTTAGCTTCAAATCAATGCGAAGTAGATGGCTAAGCATCAAATCCATGCAACACAAATTATTTAGCTTCTTATACTTGCGATATAAGTGATAAAGCTTCAAATGCAGGCGAAACAAACGAGTGAGCTTTAAATCCAAGCGTAACACATGATTTGACTTCAAATCAATGCGAAGTAGAAGATTTACCTTCAAATCCATGCGAAACAAATGGTTTAGCTTCAAATACTTGTGATATACATGATTTAGCTTCAACTGCATGGGAAACAAACGAGTTAGCTTCAAATCCCAGCGAAACACATGATTTAGCTTCAAATCAATGCGAAGTAGAAGGCTTAGCATCAAATCCATGCAACACAAATTATTTAGCTTCTTATACTTGCGATATAAGTGATAAAACTTCAAGTGCAGATCAAACAAACGAGTGAGCTTTAAATCCGAGCGTAACACATGATTTAACTTCAAATCAATGCGAAGTAGAATATTTACCTTCAAATCCATGCGAAACAAATGGTTTAGCTTCAAATACTTGTGATATACATGATTTAGCTTCAACTGCATGCGAAACAAACGAGTTAGCTTCAAATCCAAGCGAAACACATGATTTAGCTTCAAATCAATGCGAAATAGAAGGCTTAGCATCAAATCCATGTGACACAAATTATTTAGCTTCGTATACTTGCGATATATGTGATAAAGCTTCAAATGCATGCGAAAGAAACGAGTTAGCTTCAAATCCAAGCGATACACCTGATTTAGCTTCAAATAATTGCGAAATAGAAGGCTTAGCATCAAATCCATGCGACACAAATTATTTAGCTTCAAATACTTGTGATATACATGATTTAGCTTCAGCTGCATGCGAAACAAACGAGTTAGCTTCAAACCCAAGCGAAATACATGATTTAGCTTCAAATCAATGCGAAGTAGAAGATTTACCATCAAATCCATGCGAAACAAATGGCTAAGCTTCAAATACTTGTGATATACATGACTTAGCTTCATCTGCATGCGAAACAAACGTGTTTGCTTCAAATCCAAGCGAAACACATGATTTAGCTTCAAATCAATGCGAAGTAGAAGGCTTAGCATCAAATCCATGCAACACAAGTTATTTAGTTTCTTATACTTGCGATATAAGTGATAAAGCTTCAAATGCAGGTGAAACAAACGAGTGAGCTTTAAATTCAAACGTAACACATGATTTAACTTCAAATCAATGCGAAGTAGAAGATTTACCTTCAAATCCATGCGAAACAAATGGTTTAGCTTCAAATACTTGTGATATACATGATTTAGCTTCACCTGCATGCGAAACAAACGTGTTTGCTTCAAATCCAAGCGAAACACATGATTTAGCTTCAAATCAATGCGAAGTAGAAGGCTTAGCATCAAATCCATGCAACACAAGTTATTTAGTTTCTTATACTTGCGATATAAGTGATAAAGCTTCAAATGCAGGTGAAACAAACGAGTGAGCTTTAAATTCAAACGTAACACATGATTTAACTTCAAATCAATGCGAAGTAGAAGATTTACCTTCAAATCCATGCGAAACAAATGGTTTAGCTTCAAATACTTGTGATATACATGATTTAGCTTCACCTGCATGCGAAACAAACGTGTTTGCTTCAAATCCAAGCGAAACACATGATTTAGCTTCAAATCAATGCGAAGTAGATGGCTAAGCATCAAATCCATGCAACACAAATTATTTAGCTTCTTATACTTGCGATATAAGTGATAAAGCTTCAAATGCAGGCGAAACAAACGAGTGAGCTTTAAATCCAAGCGTAACACATGATTTGACTTCAAATCAATGCGAAGTAGAAGATTTACCTTCAAATCCATGCGAAACAAATGGTTTAGCTTCAAATACTTGTGATATACATGATTTAGCTTCAACTGCATGGGAAACAAACGAGTTAGCTTCAAATCCCAGCGAAACACATGATTTAGCTTCAAATCAATGCGAAGTAGAAGGCTTAGCATCAAATCCATGCAACACAAATTATTTAGCTTCTTATACTTGCGATATAAGTGATAAAACTTCAAGTGCAGATCAAACAAACGAGTGAGCTTTAAATCCAAGCGTAACACATGATTTAACTTCAAATCAATGCGAAGTAGAATATTTACCTTCAAATCCATGCGAAACAAATGGTTTAGCTTCAAATACTTGTGATATACATGATTTAGCTTCAACTGCATGCGAAACAAACGAGTTAGCTTCAAATCCAAGCGAAACACATGATTTAGCTTCAAATCAATGCGAAATAGAAGGCTTAGCATCAAATCCATGTGACACAAATTATTTAGCTTCGTATACTTGCGATATATGTGATAAAGCTTCAAATGCATGCGAAAGAAACGAGTTAGCTTCAAATCCAAGCGATACACCTGATTTAGCTTCAAATAATTGCGAAATAGAAGGCTTAGCATCAAATCCATGCGACACAAATTATTTAGCTTCAAATACTTGTGATATACATGATTTAGCTTCAGCTGCATGCGAAACAAACGAGTTAGCTTCAAACCCAAGCGAAATACATGATTTAGCTTCAAATCAATGCGAAGTAGAAGATTTACCTTCAAATCCATGCGACACAAATTATTTAGCTTCTTATACTTGCGATATAAGTGATAAAGCTTCTAATGCAGGCGAAACAAACGAGTGAGCTTCAAATCCAAGCGAAACACATGATTTAGCTTCAAATCAATGCGAAATAGAAGGCTTAGCATCAAATCCATGCGACACAAATTATTTAGCTTGATATACTTGCGATATAAGTGATAAAGCTTCAGATGCATGCGAAACAAACGAGTTAGCTTCAAATCCAAGCGATACACATGATTTAGTTTCAAATCAATGCGAAGTAGAAGGCTTAGCATCAAATCCATGCAACACAAATTATTTAGCTTCTTATACTTGCGATATAAGTGATAAAGCTTCAAGTGCAGGTGAAACAAACGAGTGAGCATTAAATCCAAGCGTAACACATGATTTAATTTCAAATCAATGTGAAGTAGAATATTTACCTTGAAATCCATGCGAAACAAATGGTTTAGCTTCAAATATTGTGATATACATGATTTAGCTTCAACTGCATGCGAAACAAACGAGTTAGCTTCAAATCCAAGCGAAACACATGATTTAGCTTCAAATCCATGCGATATAGAAGGCTTAGCATCAAATCCCTGCGACACAAATTATTTAGCTTCGTATACTTGCGATATAAGTGATAAAGCTTCAAATGCATGCGAAACAAACGAGTTAGCTTCAAATCCATGCGAAATACATGATTTAGCTTCAAATCAATGCGAAGTAGAAGATTTACCTTCAAATCCATGCGAAACAAATGGCTTAGCTTCAAATACTTGTGATATACATGATTTAGTTTCAACTGCATGCGAAAAAAACGAGTTAGCTTCAAATCCAAGCGAAACACATGATTTAGCTTCAAATCAATGCGAAGTAGAAGGTTTAGCATCAAATCCATGCAACACAAATTATTTAGTTTCTTATACTTGCGATATAAGTGATAAAGCTTCAAATGCAGGTGAAAAAACGAGTGAGCTTTAAATCCAAGCGTAACACATGATTTAACTTCAAACCAATGCGAAGTAGAAGATTTACCTTGAAATCCATGCGAAACAAATGGTTTAGCTTCAAATACTTGTGATATACATGATTTAGCTTCAGCTGCATGCGAAACAAACGAGTTAGCTTTAAATCCAAGCGAAACACATGATTTAGCTTCAAATCAATGCGAAGTAGATGGCTAAGCATCAAATCCATGCAACACAAATTATTTAGCTTCTTATACTTGCGATATAAGTGATAAAGCTTCAAATGCAGGCGAAACAAACGAGTGAGCTTTAAATCCAAGCGTAACACATGATTTGACTTCAAATCAATGCGAAGTAGAAGATTTACCTTCAAATCCATGCGAAACAAATGGTTTAGCTTCAAATACTTGTGATATACATGATTTAGCTTCAACTGCATGGGAAACAAACGAGTTAGCTTCAAATCCCAGCGAAACACATGATTTAGCTTCAAATCAATGCGAAGTAGAAGGCTTAGCATCAAATCCATGCAACACAAATTATTTAGCTTCTTATACTTGCGATATAAGTGATAAAACTTCAAGTGCAGATCAAACAAACGAGTGAGCTTTAAATCCAAGCGTAACACATGATTTAACTTCAAATCAATGCGAAGTAGAATATTTACCTTCAAATCCATGCGAAACAAATGGTTTAGCTTCAAATACTTGTGATATACATGATTTAGCTTCAACTGCATGCGAAACAAACGAGTTAGCTTCAAATCCAAGCGAAACACATGATTTAGCTTCAAATCAATGCGAAATAGAAGGCTTAGCATCAAATCCATGTGACACAAATTATTTAGCTTCGTATACTTGCGATATATGTGATAAAGCTTCAAATGCATGCGAAAGAAACGAGTTAGCTTCAAATCCAAGCGTAACACATGATTTAACTTCAAACCAATGCGAAGTAGAAGATTTACCTTGAAATCCATGCGAAACAAATGGTTTAGCTTCAAATACTTGTGATATACATGATTTAGCTTCAGCTGCATGCGAAACAAACGAGTTAGCTTTAAATCCAAGCGAAACACATGATTTAGCTTCAAATCAATGCGAAGTAGATGGCTAAGCATCAAATCCATGCAACACAAATTATTTAGCTTCTTATACTTGCGATATAAGTGATAAAGCTTCAAATGCAGGCGAAACAAACGAGTGAGCTTTAAATCCAAGCGTAACACATGATTTGACTTCAAATCAATGCGAAGTAGAAGATTTACCTTCAAATCCATGCGAAACAAATGGTTTAGCTTCAAATACTTGTGATATACATGATTTAGCTTCAACTGCATGGGAAACAAACGAGTTAGCTTCAAATCCCAGCGAAACACATGATTTAGCTTCAAATCAATGCGAAGTAGAAGGCTTAGCATCAAATCCATGCAACACAAATTATTTAGCTTCTTATACTTGCGATATAAGTGATAAAACTTCAAGTGCAGATCAAACAAACGAGTGAGCTTTAAATCCAAGCGTAACACATGATTTAACTTCAAATCAATGCGAAGTAGAATATTTACCTTCAAATCCATGCGAAACAAATGGTTTAGCTTCAAATACTTGTGATATACATGATTTAGCTTCAACTGCATGCGAAACAAACGAGTTAGCTTCAAATCCAAGCGAAACACATGATTTAGCTTCAAATCAATGCGAAATAGAAGGCTTAGCATCAAATCCATGTGACACAAATTATTTAGCTTCGTATACTTGCGATATATGTGATAAAGCTTCAAATGCATGCGAAAGAAACGAGTTAGCTTCAAATCCAAGCGATACACCTGATTTAGCTTCAAATAATTGCGAAATAGAAGGCTTAGCATCAAATCCATGCGACACAAATTATTTAGCTTCAAATACTTGTGATATACATGATTTAGCTTCAGCTGCATGCGAAACAAACGAGTTAGCTTCAAACCCAAGCGAAATACATGATTTAGCTTCAAATCAATGCGAAGTAGAAGATTTACCATCAAATCCATGCGAAACAAATGGCTAAGCTTCAAATACTTGTGATATACATGACTTAGCTTCATCTGCATGCGAAACAAACGTGTTTGCTTCAAATCCAAGCGAAACACATGATTTAGCTTCAAATCAATGCGAAGTAGAAGGCTTAGCATCAAATCCATGCAACACAAGTTATTTAGTTTCTTATACTTGCGATATAAGTGATAAAGCTTCAAATGCAGGTGAAACAAACGAGTGAGCTTTAAATTCAAACGTAACACATGATTTAACTTCAAATCAATGCGAAGTAGAAGATTTACCTTCAAATCCATGCGAAACAAATGGTTTAGCTTCAAATACTTGTGATATACATGATTTAGCTTCACCTGCATGCGAAACAAACGTGTTTGCTTCAAATCCAAGCGAAACACATGATTTAGCTTCAAATCAATGCGAAGTAGAAGGCTTAGCATCAAATCCATGCAACACAAGTTATTTAGTTTCTTATACTTGCGATATAAGTGATAAAGCTTCAAATGCAGGTGAAACAAACGAGTGAGCTTTAAATTCAAACGTAACACATGATTTAACTTCAAATCAATGCGAAGTAGAAGATTTACCTTCAAATCCATGCGAAACAAATGGTTTAGCTTCAAATACTTGTGATATACATGATTTAGCTTCACCTGCATGCGAAACAAACGTGTTTGCTTCAAATCCAAGCGAAACACATGATTTAGCTTCAAATCAATGCGAAGTAGAAGGCTTAGCATCAAATCCATGCAACACAAGTTATTTAGTTTCTTATACTTGCGATATAAGTGATAAAGCTTCAAATGCAGGTGAAACAAACGAGTGAGCTTTAAATTCAAACGTAACACATGATTTAACTTCAAATCAATGCGAAGTAGAAGATTTACCTTCAAATCCATGCGACACAAATTATTTAGCTTCTTATACTTGCGAAATAAGTGATAAAGCTTCAAATGCAGGCGAAACAAACGAGTGAGCTTCAAATCCAAGGGAAACACATGATTTAATTTCAAATCAATGTGAAGTAGAATATTTACCTTCAAATCCATGCGAAACAAATGGTTTAGCTTCAAATATTGTGATATACATGATTTAGCTTCAACTGCATGCGAAACAAACGAGTTAGCTTCAAATCCAAGCGAAACACATGATTTAGCTTCAAATCAATGCGAAATAGAAGGCTTAGCATCAAATCCATGCGACACAAATTATTTAGCTTCGTATACTTGCGATATAAGTGATAAAGCTTCAAAAGCATGCGAAACAAACGAGTTAGCTTCAAATCCATGCGAAATACATGATTTAGCTCCAAATCAATGCGAAGTAGAAGATTTACCTTCAAATCCATGCGAAACAAATGGCTTAGCTTCAAATACTTGTGATATACATGATTTAGCTTCAACTGCATGCGAAAAAAACGAGTTAGCTTCAAATCCAAGCGAAACACATGATTTAGCTTCAAATCAATGCGAAGTAGAAGGTTTAGCATCAAATCCATGCAACACAAATTATTTATTTTCTTATACTTGCGATATAAGTGATAAAGCTTCAAATGCAGGTGAAAAAACGAGTGAGCCTTAAATCCAAGCGTAACACATGATTTAACTTCAAATCAATGCGAAGTAGAAGATTTACCTTGAAATCCATGCGAAACAAATGGTTTAGCTTCAAATACTTGTGATATACATGATTTAGCTTCAGCTGCATGCGAAACAAACGAGTTAGCTTTAAATCCAAGCGAAACACATGATTTAGCTTCAAATCAATGCGAAGTAGAAGGCTTAGCATCAAATCCATGCAACACAAATTATTTAGCTTCTTATACTTACGATATAAGTGATAAAGCTTCAAATGCAGGCGAAACAAACGAGTGAGCTTTAAATCCAAGCGTAACACATGATTTGACATCAAATCAATGCGAAGTAGAAGATTTACCTTCAAATCCATGCGAAACAAATGGTGTAGCTTCAAATACTTGTGATATACATGATTTAGCTTCAACTGCATGGGAAACAAACGAGTTAGCTTCAAATCCAAGCGAAACACATGATTTAGCTTCAAATCAATGCGAAGTAGAAGGCTTAGCATCAAATCCATGCAACACAAATTATTTAGTTTCTTATACTTGCGATATAAGTGATAAAACTTCAAGTGCAGATCAAACAAACGAGTGAGCTTTAAATCCAAGCGTAACACATGATTTAACTTCAAATCAATGCGAAGTAGAATATTTACCTTCAAATCCATGCGAAACAAATGGTTTAGCTTCAAATACTTGTGATATACATGATTTAGCTTCAACTGCATGCGAAACAAACGAGTTAGCTTCAAATCCAAGCGAAACACATGATTTAGCTTCAAATCAATGCGAAATAGAAGGCTTAGCATCAAATCCATGCGACACAAATTATTTAGCTTCGTATAATTGCGATATATGTGATAAAGCTTCAAATGCAGGTGAAACAAACGAGTGAGCTTTAAATTCAAACGTAACACATGATTTAACTTCAAATCAATGCGAAGTAGAAGATTTACCTTCAAATCCATGCGACACAAATTATTTAGCTTCGTATACTTGCGATATAAATGATAAAGCTTCTAATGCATGCGAAACAAACGAGTGAGCTGTAAATCCAAGCATAACACTTGATTTAACTTCAAATCAATGCGAAATAGAAGGCTTAGCATCAAATCCATGCAACACAAGTTATTTAGTTTCTTATACTTGCGATATAAGTGATAAAGCTTCAAATGCAGGTGAAACAAACGAGTGAGCTTTAAATTCAAACGTAACACATGATTTAACTTCAAATCAATGCGAAGTAGAAGATTTACCTTCAAATCCATGCGACACAAATTATTTAGCTTCTTATACTTGCGATATAAGTGATAAAGCTTCAAATGCAGGCGAAACAAACGAGTGAGCTTCAAATCCAAGGGAAACACATGATTTAGCTTCAAATCAATGCGAAATAGAAGGCTTAGCATCAAATCCATGCGACACAAATTATTTAGCTTGATATACTTGCGATATAAGTGATAAAGCTTCAAATGCATGCGAAACAAACGAGTTAGCTTCAAATCCAAGCGGTACACATGATTTAGTTTCAAATCAATGCGAAGTAGAAGGCTTAGCATCAAATCCATGCAACACAAATTATTTAGCTTCTTATACTTGCGATATAAGTGATAAAGCTTCAAGTGCAGGTGAAACAAACGAGTGAGCTTTAAATCCAAGCGTAACACATGATTTAATTTCAAATCAATGTGAAGTAGAATATTTACCTTCAAATCCATGCGAAACAAATGGTTTAGCTTCAAATATTGTGATATACATGATTTAGCTTCAACTGCATGCGAAACAAACGAGTTAGCTTCAAATCCAAGCGAAACACATGATTTAGCTTCAAATCAATGCGAAATAGAAGGCTTAGCTTCAAATCCATGCGACACAAATTATTTAGCTTCGTATACTTGCGATATAAGTGATAAAGCTTCAAAAGCATGCGAAACAAACGAGTTAGCTTCAAATCCATGCGAAATACATGATTTAGCTTCAAATCAATGCGAAGTAGAAGATTTACCTTCAAATCCATGCGAAACAAATGGCTTAGCTTCAAATACTTGTGATATACATGATTTAGCTTCAGCTGCATGCGAAACAAACGAGTTAGCTTTAAATCCAAGCGAAACACATGATTTAGCTTCAAATCAATGCGAAGTAGAAGGCTTAGCATCAAATCCATGCAACACAAATTATTTAGCTTCTTATACTTACGATATAAGTGATAAAGCTTCAAATGCAGGCGAAACAAACGAGTGAGCTTTAAATCCAAGCGTAACACATGATTTGACTTCAAATCAATGCGAAGTAGAAGATTTACCTTCAAATCCATGCGAAACAAATGGTTTAGCTTCAAATACTTGTGATATACATGATTTAGCTTCAACTGCATGGGAAACAAACGAGTTAGCTTCAAATCCAAGCGAAACACATGATTTAGCTTCAAATCAATGCGAAGTAGAAGGCTCAGCATCAAATCCATGCAACACAAATTATTTAGCTTCTTATACTGGCGATATAAGTGATAAAACTTCAAGTGCAGATCAAACAAACGAGTGAGCTTTAAATCCAAGCGTAACACATGATTTAACTTCAAATCAATGCGAAGTAGAATATTTACCTTCAAATCCATGCGAAACAAATGGTTTAGCTTCAAATACTTGTGATATACATGATTTAGCTTCAACTGCATGCGAAACAAACGAGTTAGCTTCAAATCCAAGCGAAACACATGATTTAGCTTCAAATCAATGCGAAATAGAAGGCTTAGCATCAAATCCATGCGACACAAATTATTTAGCTTCGTATAATTGCGATATATGTGATAAAGCTTCAAATGCATGCGAAACAAACGAGTTAGCTTCAAATCCAAGGGATACACATGATTTAGCTTCAAATCAATGCGAAATAGAAGGCTTAGCATCAAATCCATGCGACACAAATTATTTAGCTTCAAATACTTGTGATATACATGATTTAGCTTCAGCTGCATCCGAAACAAACGAGTTAGCTTCAAATCCAAGCGAAATACATGATTTAGCTTCAAATCAATGCGAAGTAGAAGATTTACCTTCAAATCCATGCGAAACAAATGGCTTAGCTTCAAATACTTGTGATATACATGATATAGCTTCAACTGCATGCGAAACAAACGTGTTTGCTTCAAATCCAAGCGAAACACATGATTTAGCTTCAAATCACTGCGAAGCATCAAATCCATGCAACACAAATTATTTAGCTTCTTATACTTGCGATATAAGTGATAAAGCTTCAAAAGCAGGCGAAACAAACGAGTTAGCTTCAAATCCAAGCGAAACACATGATTTAGCTCAAATCAATGCGAAATAGAAGGCTTAGCATCAAATCCATGCGACACAAATTATTTAGCTTCGTATACTTGCGATATAAGAGATAAATCTTCAAATGCATGCGAAACAAACGAGTTAGCTTCAAATCCAAGCGATACACATGATTTAGCTTCAAATCAATGCGGAATAGAAGGCTTAGCATCAAATCCATGCTACACAAATTATTTAGCTTCCTATACTGGCGATATAAGTGATATAGCTTCAAATGCAGGTGAAACAAACGAGTGATCTACAAATCCAAGCGTAACACATGATTTAACTTCAAATCAATGGGAATTAGCAGATTTACCTTCAAATCCACGCGAAACAAATGGTTTAGCTTCAAATACTTGTGATATACATGATTTAGCTTCAGCTGCATGCGAAACAAACGAGTTAGCTTCAAATCCAAGCGAAACACATGATTTAGATTCAAATCAATGCGAAATAGAAGGCTTAGTATCAAATCCATGAAACACAAATTATTTAGCTTCTTATACTTGCGATATAAGTGATAAAGCTTCAAAAGCAGGCAAAACAAACGAGTGAGCTGTAAATCCAAGCGTAACACATGATTTAACTTCAACTCAATGGGAAGTAGAAGATTTACCTTCAAATCCATGCGAAACAAATGGCTTAGCATCAAATACCTTTGATATACATGATTTAGCTTCAACTGCATGCGAAACAAACGAGTTAGCTTCAAATCCAAGCGAAACACATGATTTAGCTTCAAATCAATGCGAAATAGAAGGCTTAGCATCAAATCCATGCGACACAAATTATTTAGCTTCGTATACTTGCGATATAAGTGATATCGCTTCAAATGAAGGTGAAACAAACGAGTGATCTTCAAATCCAAGCGTAACACATGATTTAACTTCAATTCAATGGGAAGTAGCAGATTTACATTCAAATCCATGCGAAACAAATGGTTTAGCTTCAAGTACTTGTGATATACATGATTTAGCTTCAGCTGCAAGCGAAACAAACGAGTTAGCATCAAATCCAAGCGAAACACATGATTTAGCTTCAAATCAATGCAAAATAGAAGGCTTAGCATCAAATCCATGCAACACAAATTATTTAGCTTCTTATACTTGCGATATATGTGATAAAGCTCCAAATGCAGGTGAAACAAACGATTGAGCTTTAAATCCAATCGTAACACATGAATTAACTTCAAATCAATGCGAAGTAGAAGATTTACCTTCAAATCCATGCGAAACAAATGGTTTAGCTTCAAATACTTGTGATATACATGATTTAGCTTCAGCTGCATGGGAAACAAACGAGTTAGCTTCAAATAAAAGCGAAACACATGATTTAGCTTCAAATCAATGCGAAGTAGAAGGCTTAGCATCAAATCCATGCGACACAAATTATTTAGCTTCAAATACTTGTGATATACATGATTTAGCTTCAGCTGCATGGGAAACAAACGAGTTAGCTTCAAATCCAAGCGAAACACATGATTTAGCTTCAAATCAATGCGAAATAGATGGCTTAGCATCAAATCCATGCAACATAAATTATTTAGCTTCTTATACTTGCAATATAAGTGATAAAGCTTCAAAAGCAGGCGAAACAAACGAGCGAGATGTAAATCCAAGCGTAACACATGATTTCACTTCAAATCAATGCGAAATAGAAGGCTTAGCATCAAATCCATGCGACACAATTTATTTAGCTTCGTATACTTGCGATATAAGTGATATAGCTTCAAATGCAGGTGAAACAAACGAGTGATCTTCAAATCCAAGCGTAACACATGATTTAACTTCAAATCAATGTGAATTAGCAGATTTACCTTCAAATCCACGCGAAACAAATGGTTTAGCTTCAAATACTTGTGATATACATGATTTAGCTTCAGCTGCATGCGAAACAAACGAGTTAGCATCAAATCCAAGCGAAACACATGATTTAGCTTCAAATCAATGCAAAATAGAAGTCTTAGCATCAAATCCATGCAACACAAATTATTTAGCTTCTTATACTTGCGATATATGTGATAAAGCTCCAAATGCAGGTGAAACAAACGATTGAGCTTTAAATCCAATCGTAACACATGAATTAACTTCAAATCAATGCGAAGTAGAAGATTTACCTTCAAATCCATGCGAAACAAATGGTTTAGCTTCAAATACTTGTGATATACATGATTTAGCTTCAGCTGCATGGGAAATAAACGAGTTAGCTTCAAATCCAAGCGAAACACATGATTTAGCTTCAAATCAATGCGAAGTAGAAGGCTTAGCATCAAATCCATGCAACACAAATTATTTAGCTTCTTATACTTGCGATATAAGTGATAAAGCTTCAAAAGCAGGCGAAACAAACGAGTGAGCTTTAAATCCAAGCGTAACACATGATTTAACTTCAAATCAATGTGAAGTAGAAGATTTACCTTCGAATCCATGCGAAACAAATAGCTTAACTTCAAATACCTTTGATATACATGATTTAGCTTCAACTGCATGCGAAACAAACGAGTTAGCTTCAAATCCAAGCGAAACACATGATTTAGCTTCAAATCAATGCGAAATAGAAGGCTTAGCATCAAATCCATGCGACACAAATTATTTAGCTTCTTATAATTGCGATATAAGTGATAAAGCTTCAAATGCAGGCGAAACAAACGAGTGAGCTTTAAATCCAAGCGTAACACATGATTTAACTTCAAATCAATGCGAAGTAGAAGATTTACCTTCGAATCCATGCGTAACAAATGGCTTAACTTCAAATACCTTTGATATACATGATTTAGCTTCAGCTGCATGGGAAACAAACGAGTTAGCTTCAAATCCAAGCGAAACACATGATTTAGCTTCAAATCAATGCGAAGTAGAAGGATTAGCATCAAATCCATGCAACACAAATTATGTAGCTTCTTATAATTGCGATATAAGTGATAAAGCTTCAAATGCAGGCGAAACAAACGAGTGATCTTCAAATCCAAGCGTAACACATGATTTATCTTCAAATCAAAGGGAAGTAGAAGATTTACCTTCAAACCTTGCGAAACAAATGGCATAGCTTCAAATACCTTTGATATACATGATTTAGCTTCAACTGCATGCGAAACAAACGAGTTAGCTTCAAATCCAAGCGAAACACATGATTTGGCTTCAAATCAATGCGAAACAAATGGTTTAGCTTCAAATACTTGTGATATACACGATTTAGCTTCAACTGCATGCGAAACAAACGAGTTAGCTTCAAATCCAAGCGAAACACATGATTGAGCTTCAAATCAATGCGAAATAGAAGGCTTAGCATCAAATCCATGCGACACAAATTATTAAGCTTCTTATACTTGCGATATAAGTGATATAGCTTCAAATGCAGGCGAAACAAACGAGTGAGCTTTAAATCCAAGCGTAACACATGATTTAACTTCAAATCAATGCGAAGTAGAAGATTTACCTTCGAATCCATGCGAAACAAATGGCTTAACTTCAAATACCTTTGATATACATGATTTAGCTTCAACTGCATGCGAAACAAACGAGTTAGCTTCAAATCCAAGCGAAACACATGATTTGGCTTCAAATCAATGCGAAGCAAATGGTTTAGCTTCAAATACTTGTGATATACACGATTTAGCTTCAACTGCATGCGAAACAAACGAGTTAGCTTCAAATCCAAGCGAAACACATGATTGAGCTTCAAATCAATGCGAAATAGAAGGCTTAGCATCAAATCCATGCGACACAAATTATTAAGCTTCTTATACTTGCGATATAAGTGATATAGCTTCAAATGCAGGCGAAACAAACGAGTGAGCTTTAAATCCAAGCGTAACACATGATTTAACTTCAAATCAATGCGAAGTAGAAGATTTACCTTCGAATCCATGCGAAACAAATGGCTTAACTTCAAATACCTTTGATATACATGATTTAGCTTCAACTGCATGCGAAACGAACGAGTGAGCTTCAAATCCAAGCGAAACACATGATTTAGCTTCAAATTAATGCGAAATAGAAGGCTTAGCATCAAATCCATGCGACACAAATTATTTAGCTTCTTATACTTGCGATATATGTGATAAAGCTCCAAATGCAGGTGAAACAAACGAATGAGCTTTAAATCCAATCGTAACACATGAATTAACTTCAAATCAATGCGAAGTAGAAGATTTACCTTCAAATCCATGCGAAACAAATGGTTTAGCTTCAAATACTTGTGATATACATGATTTAGCTTCAGCTGCATGGGAAACAAACGAGTTAGCTTCAAATCCAAGCGAAACACATGATTTAGCTTCAAATCAATGCGAAGTAGAAGGCTTAGCATCAAATCCATGCGACACAAATTATTTAGCTTCAAATACTTGTGATATACATGATTTAGCTTCAGCTGCATGGGAAACAAACGAGTTAGCTTCAAATCCAAGCGAAACACATGATTTAGCTTCAAATCAATGCGAAATAGATGGCTTAGCATCAAATCCATGCAACATAAATTATTTAGCTTCTTATACTTGCAATATAAGTGATAAAGCTTCAAAAGCAGGCGAAACAAACGAGCGAGATGTAAATCCAAGCGTAACACATGATTTCACTTCAAATCAATGCGAAATAGAAGGCTTAGCATCAAATCCATGCGACACAATTTATTTAGCTTCGTATACTTGCGATATAAGTGATATAGCTTCAAATGCAGGTGAAACAAACGAGTGATCTTCAAATCCAAGCGTAACACATGATTTAACTTCAAATCAATGTGAATTAGCAGATTTACCTTCAAATCCACGCGAAACAAATGGTTTAGCTTCAAATACTTGTGATATACATGATTTAGCTTCAGCTGCATGCGAAACAAACGAGTTACCATCAAATCCAAGCGAAACACATGATTTAGCTTCAAATCAATGCAAAATAGAAGTCTTAGCATCAAATCCATGCAACACAAATTATTTAGCTTCTTATACTTGCGATATATGTGATAAAGCTCCAAATGCAGGTGAAACAAACGATTGAGCTTTAAATCCAATCGTAACACATGAATTAACTTCAAATCAATGCGAAGTAGAAGATTTACCTTCAAATCCATGCGAAACAAATGGTTTAGCTTCAAATACTTGTGATATACATGATTTAGCTTCAGCTGCATGGGAAATAAACGAGTTAGCTTCAAATCCAAGCGAAACACATGATTTAGCTTCAAATCAATGCGAAGTAGAAGGCTTAGCATCAAATCCATGCAACACAAATTATTTAGCTTCTTATACTTGCGATATAAGTGATAAAGCTTCAAAAGCAGGCGAAACAAACGAGTGAGCTTTAAATCCAAGCGTAACACATGATTTAACTTCAAATCAATGTGAAGTAGAAGATTTACCTTCGAATCCATGCGAAACAAATAGCTTAACTTCAAATACCTTTGATATACATGATTTAGCTTCAACTGCATGCGAAACAAACGAGTTAGCTTCAAATCCAAGCGAAACACATGATTTAGCTTCAAATCAATGCGAAATAGAAGGTTTAGCATCAAATCCATGCGACACAAATTATTTAGCTTCTTATAATTGCGATATAAGTGATAAAGCTTCAAATGCAGGCGAAACAAACGAGTGAGCTTTAAATCCAAGCGTAACACATGATTTAACTTCAAATCAATGCGAAGTAGAAGATTAACCTTCGAATCCATGCGTAACAAATGGCTTAACTTCAAATACCTTTGATATACATGATTTAGCTTCAGCTGCATGGGAAACAAACGAGTTAGCTTCAAATCCAAGCGAAACACATGAGTTAGCTTCAAATCAATGCGAAGTAGAAGGATTAGCATCAAATCCATGCAACACAAATTATGTAGCTTCTTATAATTGCGATATAAGTGATAAAGCTTCAAATGCAGGCGAAACAAACGAGTGATCTTCAAATCCAAGCGTAACACATGATTTATCTTCAAATCAAAGGGAAGTAGAAGATTTACCTTCAAACCTTGCGAAACAAATGGCATAGCTTCAAATACCTTTGATATACATGATTTAGCTTCAACTGCATGCGAAACAAACGAGTTAGCTTCAAATCCAAGCGAAACACATGATTTGGCTTCAAATCAATGCGAAACAAATGGTTTAGCTTCAAATACTTGTGATATACACGATTTAGCTTCAACTGCATGCGAAACAAACGAGTTAGCTTCAAATCCAAGCGAAACACATGATTGAGCTTCAAATCAATGCGAAATAGAAGGCTTAGCATCAAATCCATGCGACACAAATTATTAAGCTTCTTATACTTGCGATATAAGTGATATAGCTTCAAATGCAGGCGAAACAAACGAGTGAGCTTTAAATCCAAGCGTAACACATGATTTAACTTCAAATCAATGCGAAGTAGAAGATTTACCTTCGAATCCATGCGAAACAAATGGCTTAACTTCAAATACCTTTGATATACATGATTTAGCTTCAACTGCATGCGAAACAAACGAGTTAGCTTCAAATCCAAGCGAAACACATGATTTGGCTTCAAATCAATGCGAAACAAATGGTTTAGCTTCAAATACTTGTGATATACACGATTTAGCTTCAACTGCATGCGAAACAAACGAGTTAGCTTCAAATCCAAGCGAAACACATGATTGAGCTTCAAATCAATGCGAAATAGAAGGCTTAGCATCAAATCCATGCGACACAAATTATTAAGCTTCTTATACTTGCGATATAAGTGATATAGCTTCAAATGCAGGCGAAACAAACGAGTGAGCTTTAAATCCAAGCGTAACACATGATTTAACTTCAAATCAATGCGAAGTAGAAGATTTACCTTCGAATCCATGCGAAACAAATGGCTTAACTTCAAATACCTTTGATATACATGATTTAGCTTCAACTGCATGCGAAACGAACGAGTGAGCTTCAAATCCAAGCGAAACACATGATTTAGCTTCAAATTAATGCGAAATAGAAGGCTTAGCATCAAATCCATGCGACACAAATTATTTAGCTTCGTATACTTGCGATATAAGTGATATAGCTTCAAATGCAGGCGAAACAAACGAGTGATCTTCAAATCCAAGCGTAACACATGATTTATCTTCAAATCAAAGGGAAGTAGAAGATTTACCTTCAAACCATGCGAAACAAATGGCTTAGCTTCAAATACCTTTGATATACATGATTTAGCTTCAACTGCATGCGAAACAAACGAGTTAGCTTCAAATCCAAACGAAACACATGATTTAGCTTCAAATCAATGCGAAATAGAAGGCTTAGCATCAAATCCATGCTACACAAATTATTTAGCTTCCTATACTTGCGATATAAGTGATATAGCTTCAAATGCAGGTGAAACAAACGAGTGATCTTCAAATCCAAACGTAACACATGATTTAACTTCAAATCAATGCGAAGTAGAAGATTTAGGTTCAAATCCATGCGAAACAAATGGTTTAGCTTCAAATACTTGTGATATACATGATTTAGCTTCAACTGCACGCAAAACAAACGAGTTAGCATCAAATCAGAGCGAAACAAATGATTTAGCTTCAAATCAATGCTAAACAGAAGGCTTAGCATCAAATCCATGCGACACAAATTATTTAGCTTCATATACTTGCGATATAAGTGATATAGCTTCAAATGCAGGCGAAACAAACGGGTGATCTTCAAATCCAAGCGTAACACGTGATTTAACTTCAAATCAATGCGAAGTAGAAGATTTATTTTCAAATCCATGCGAAACAAATGGTTTAGCTTCAAATACTTGTGATATACATGATTTAGCTTCAACTGCACGCGAAACAAACGAGTTAGCTTCAAATCCAAGCGAAGCACATGATTTAGCTTCAAATCAATGCGAAGTAGAAGGCTTAGCATCAAATCCATGCAACACAAATTATTTAGCTTCTTATACTTGCGATATAAGTGATAAAGCTTCAAATGCAGGTGAAACAGACGAGTGAGCTGTAAATCCAAGCGTAACACATGATTTAAATTCAAATCAATACGAAGTAGAAGATTTACCTTCAAATCCATTTCTAAACAAATGGTTTAGCTTCAAATACTTGTGATATACATGATTTAGCTTCAGCTGCATGCGAAACAAACGAGTTAGCTTCAAATCCAAGCGAAACACATGATTTAGCTTCAAATCAATGCGAAATAGAAGGCTTAGCATCAAATCCATGCGACACAAATTATTTAGCTTCGTATACTTGCGATATAAGTGATATAGCTTCAAATGCAGGTGAAACAAACGATTGATCTTCAAGTCCAAGCGTAACACATGATTTAACTTCAAATCAATGGGAAGTAGAAGATCTACCTTCAAATCCATGCGAAACAAATGGTTTAGCTTCAAATACTTGTGATATACATGATTTAGCTTCAACTGCATGCAAAACAAACGAGTTAGCTTCAAATCCAAGCGAAACGAATGGTTTAGCTTCAAATACTTGTGACATACATGATTTAGCTTCAACTGCATGCAAAACAAACGAGTTAGCTTCAAATCCAAGCGAAACAAATGATTTAGCTTCAAATCAATGCTAAACAGAAGGCTTAGCATCAAATCCATAGGACACAAATTATTTAGCATCATATACTTGCAATATAAGTGATATAGCTTCAAATGCAGGCGAAACAATCGAGTGATCTTCAAATCCAAGCGTAACACGTGATTTAAATTCAAATCAATGCGAAGTAGAAGATTTACCTTCAAATCCATTTCTAAACAAATGGTTTAGCTTCAAATACTTGTGATATACATGATTTAGCTTCAGCTGCATGCGAAACAAACGAGTTAGCTTCAAATCCAAGCGAAACACATGATTTAGCTTCAAATCATTGCGAAGTAGAAGGCTTAGCATCAAATCCATGCAACACAAATTATTTAGCTTCTTATACTTGCGATATAAGTGATAAAGCTTCAAATAGCAGGTGAAACAGACGAGTGAGCTGTAAATCCAAGCGTAACACATGATTTAAATTCAAATCAATACGAAGTAGAAGATTTACCTTCAAATCCATTTCTAAACAAATGGTTTAGCTTCAAATACTTGTGATATACATGATTTAGCTTCAGCTGCATGCGAAACAAACGAGTTAGCTTCAAATCCAAGCGAAACACATGATTTAGCTTCAAATCAATGCGAAATAGAAGGCTTAGCATCAAATCCATGCAACACAAATTATTTAGCTTCTTATACTTGCGATATAAAAGATATAGCTTCAAATGCAGGTGAAACAAACGAGTGAGCTTAAAATCCAAGCGTAACACATGATTTAGCTTCAAATCAATGCGAAATAGAAGGCTTAGCGTCAAATCCATGCGACACAAATTATTTAGCTTCTTATACTTGCGATATAAGTGATATAGCTTCAAATGCAGGCGAAACACACGAGTGATCTTCAAATCCAAGCGTAACACATGATTTAACTTCAAATCAATACGAAGTAGAAGATTTACCTTCAAATCCATGCGAAACAAATGGTTTAGCTTCAAATACTTGTGATACACATGATTTAGCTTCAACTGCATGCGAAACAAAACGAGTTAGCTTCAAATCCAAGCGAAACACATGATTTAGCTTCAAATCGATGCGAAGTAGGAGATTTACCTTCAAATACATGCGAAACAAATGGTTTAGCTTCAAATACTTGTGATATACATGATTTAGCTTCAACTGCACGCAAAACAAACGAGTTAGCTTCAAATCCAAGCGAAACAAATGATTTAGCTTCAAATCAATGCTAAACAGAAGGCTTAGCATCAAATCCATGCGACACAAATTATTTAGCTTCATATACTTGCGATATAAGTGATATAGCTTCAAATGCAGGCGAAACAAACGGGTGATCTTCAAATCCAAGCGTAACACGTGATTTAACTTCAAATCAATGCGAAGTAGAAGATTTATTTTCAAATCCATTCGAAACAAATGGTTTAGCTTCAAATACTTGTGATATACATGATTTAGCTTCAACTGCATGGGAAACAAACGAGTTAGCTTAAAATCCAAGCGAAACACATGATTTAGCTTCAAATCAATGCGAAGTAGAAGGCTTAGCATCAAATCCATGCAACACAAATTATTTAGCTTCTTATACTTGCGATATAAGTGATAAAGCTTCAAATGCAGGTGAAACAGACGAGTGAGCTGTAAATCCAAGCGTAACACATGATTTAAATTCAAATCAATACGAAGTGGAAGATTTACCTTCAAATCCTTTTCTAAACAAATGGTTTAGCTTCAAATACTTGTGATAAACATGATTTAGCTTCAGCTGCATGCGAAACAAACGAGTTAGCTTCAAATCCAAGCGAAACACATGATTTAGCTTCAAATCAATGCGAAATAGAAGGCTTAGCATCAAATCCATGCGACACAAATTATTTAGCTTCGTATACTTGCGATATAAGTGATATAGCTTCAAATGCAGGTGAAACAAACGAGTGATCTTCAAGTCCAAGCGTAACACATGATTTAACTTCAAATCAATGGGTAGTAGAAGATCTACCTCAAATCCATGCGAAACAAATGGTTTAGCTTCAAATACTTGTGATATACACGATTTAGCTTCAACTGCATGCAAAACAAACGAGTTAGCTTCAAATCCAAGCGAAACAAATGATTTAGCTTCAAATCAATGCTAAACAGAAGGCTTAGCATCAAATCCATGCGACACAAATTATTTAGCTTCATATACTTGCGATATAAGTGATATAGCTTCAAATGCAGGCGAAACAAACGGGTGATCTTCAAATCCAAGCGTAACACGTGATTTAACTTCAAATCAATGCGAAGTAGAAGATTTATTTTCAAATCCATGCGAAACAAATGGTTTAGCTTCAAATACTTGTGATATACATGATTTAGCTTCAACTGCATGGGAAACAAACGAGTTAGCTTAAAATCCAAGCGAAACACATGATTTAGCTTCAAATCAATGCGAAGTAGAAGGCTTAGCATCAAATCCATGCAACACAAATTATTTAGCTTCTTATACTTGCGATATAAGTGATAAAGCTTCAAATGCAGGTGAAACAGACGAGTGAGCTGTAAATCCAAGCGTAACACATGATTTAAATTCAAATCAATACGAAGTAGAAGATTTACCTTCAAATCCTTTTCTAAACAAATGGTTTAGCTTCAAATACTTGTGATAAACATGATTTAGCTTCAGCTGCATGCGAAACAAACGAGTTAGCTTCAAATCCAAGCGAAACACATGATTTAGCTTCAAATCAATGCGAAATAGAAGGCTTAGCATCAAATCCATGCGACACAAATTATTCAGCTTCGTATACTTGCGATATAAGTGATATAGCTTCAAATGCAGGTGAAACAAACGAGTGATCTTCAAGTCCAAGCGTAACACATGATTTAACTTCAAATCAATGGGTAGTAGAAGATCTACCTTCAAATCCATGCGAAACAAATGGTTCACCTTCAAATACTTGTGATATACATGATTTAGCTTCAACTGCATGCGAAACAAACGAGTTAGCTTCAAATCCAAGCGAAACACTTGATTCAGCTTCAAATCCAAGTGAAACACATGATTTAGCTTCAAATCAATGCGAAATAGAAAGGCTTAGCATCAAATCCATGCGACACAAGTTATTTAGCTTCGTATACTTGAGATATAAGTGATATAGCTTCAAATGCAGACGAAACAAACGAGTGAGCTTTAAATCCAAGTGTAACACATGATTTAACTTCAAATCAATGCGAAGTAGAAGATTTACCTTCAAATCCATGCGAAACAAATGGTTTAGCTTCAGATACTTGTGATATACACGATTTAGCTTCAACTGCATGCAAAACAAACGAGTTAGCTTCAAATCCAAGCGAAACAAATGATTTAGCTTCAAATCAATGCTAAACAGAAGGCTTAGCATCAAATCCATAGGACACAAATTATTTAGCATCATATACTTGCGATATAAGTGATATAGCTTCAAATGCAGGCGAAACAATCGAGTGATCTTCAAATCCAAGCGTAACACGTGATTTAACTTCAAATCAATGCGAAGTAGAAGGCTTACCATCAAATCCATGCAACACAAATTATTTAGCTTCTTATACTTGCGATATAAGCGATAAAGCTTCAAATGCAGGTGAAACAAACGAGTGAGCTTAAAATCCAAGCGTAACACATGATTTAGCTTCAAATCAATACGAAGTAGAAGATTTACCTTCAAATCCATGCGAAACAAATGGTTTAGCTTCAAATACTTGTGATACACATGATTTAGCTTCAACTGCATGCGAAACAAACGAGTTAGCTTCAAATCCAAGCGAAACACATGATTTAGCTTCAAATCGATGCGAAGTAGAAGATTTACCTTCAAATACATGCGAAACAAATGGTTTAGCTTCAAATACTTGTGATATATATGATTTAGCTTCAACTGCACCCGAAACAAACGAGTTAGCTTCAAATCCAAGCGAAACACTTGATTTAGCTTCAAATCAATGCGAAGTAGAAGGCTTAGCATCAATCCATGCGACACAATTGTTTTAGCTTCGTACACTTGCGATATAAGTGATATAGCTTCAAATGCAGGTGAAACAAACGAGTGATCTTC
Organism: Megalopta genalis; assembly: GCF_051020955.1. Classification (NCBI taxonomy): domain Eukaryota; kingdom Metazoa; phylum Arthropoda; class Insecta; order Hymenoptera; family Halictidae; genus Megalopta; species Megalopta genalis. The sequence goes on along the minus strand of NW_027478122.1, from coordinate 2,738 downwards.
AAATCCAAGCGTAACACATGATTTAACTTCAAATCAATGCGAAGTAGTAGATTTACCTTCAAATCCATGCGAAACAAATGGTTTAGCTTCAAATACTTGTGATACACATGATTTAGCTTCAACTGCATGCGAAACAAACGAGTTAGCTTCAAATCCAAGCGAAACATATGATTTAGCTTCAAATCGATGCGAAGTAGGAGATTTACCTTCAAATAAATGCGAAACAAATGGTTTAGCTTCAAATACTTGTGATATACATGATTTAGATTCAACTGCACGCGAAACAAACGAGTTAGCTTCAAAACCAAGCGAAACACATGATTTAGCTTCAAATCATTGCGAAGTAGAAGGCTTAGCATCAAATCCATGCAACACAAATTATTTAGCTTCTTATACTTGCGATATAAGTGATAAAGCTTCAAATGCAGGTGAAACAGACGAGTGAGCTGTAAATCCAAGCGTAACACATGATTTAAATTCAAATCAATACGAAGTAGAAGATTTACCTTCAAATCCATTTCTAAACAAATGGTTTAGCTTCAAATACTTGTGATATACATGATTTAGCTTCAGCTGCATGCCAAACAAACGAGTTAGCTTCAAATCCAAGCGTAAAACATGATTTAAACTTCAAATCAATACGAAGTAGAAGATTTACCTTCAAATCCATGCGAAACAAATGGTTTAGCTTCAAATACTTGTGATACACATGATTTAGCTTCAACTGCATGCGAAACAAACGAGTTAGCTTCAAATCCAAGCGAAACACATGATTTAGCTTCAAATCGATGCGAAGTAGGAGATTTACCTTCAAATACATGCGGAACAAATGGTTTAGCTTCAAATACTTGTGATATACATGATTTAGCTTCAACTGCACGCAAAACAAACGAGTTAGCTTCAAATCCAAGCGAAACAAATGATTTAGCTTCAAATCAATGCTAAACAGAAGGCTTAGCATCAAATCCATGCGACACAAATTATTTAGCTTCATATACTTGCGATATAAGTGATATAGCTTCAAATGCAGGCGAAACAAACGGGTGATCTTCAAATCCAAGCGTAACACGTGATTTAACTTCAAATCAATGCGAAGTAGAAGATTTATTTTCAAATCCATGCGAAACAAATGGTTTAGCTTCAAATACTTGTGATATACATGATTTAGCTTCAACTGCATGGGAAACAAACGAGTTAGCTTAAAATCCAAGCGAAACACATGATTTAGCTTCAAATCAATGCGAAGTAGAAGGCTTAGCATCAAATCCATGCAACACAAATTATTTAGCTTCTTATACTTGCGATATAAGTGATAAAGCTTCAAATGCAGGTGAAACAGACGAGTGAGCTGTAAATCCAAGCGTAACACATGATTTAAATTCAAATCAATACGAAGTAGAAGATTTACCTTCAAATCCTTTTCTAAACAAATGGTTTAGCTTCAAATACTTGTGATATACATGATTTAGCTTCAGCTGCATGCGAAACAAACGAGTTAGCTTCAAATCCAAGCGAAACACATGATTTAGCTTCAAATCAATGCGAAATAGAAGGCTTAGCATCAAATCCATGCGACACAAATTATTTAGCTTCGTATACTTGCGATATAAGTGATATAGCTTCAAATGCAGGTGAAACAAACGAGTGATCTTCAAGTCCAAGCGTAACACATGATTTAACTTCAAATCAATGGGTAGTAGAAGATCTACCTTCAAATCCATGCGAAACAAATGGTTTAGCTTCAAATACTTGTGATATATACGATTTAGCTTCAACTGCATGCAAAACAAACGAGTTAGCTTCAAATCCAAGCGAAACAAATGATTTAGCTTCAAATCAATGCTAAACAGAAGGCTTAGCATCAAATCCATAGGACACAAATTATTTAGCATCATATACTTGCGATATAAGTGATATAGCTTCAAATGCAGGCGAAACAATCGAGTGATCTTCAAATCCAAGCGTAACACGTGATTTAACTTCAAATCAATGCGAAGTAGAAGGCTTACCATCAAATCCATGCAACACAAATTATTTAGCTTCTTATAACTTGCGATATAAGCGATAAAGCTTCAAATGCCAGGTGAAACAAACGAGTGAGCTTAAAATCCAAGCGTAACACATGATTTAGCTTCAAATCAATACGAAGTAGAAGATTTACCTTCAAATCCATGCGAAACAAATGGTTTAGCTTCAAATACTTGTGATACACATGATTTAGCTTCAACTGCATGCGAAACAAACGAGTTAGCTTCAAATCCAAGCGAAACACATGATTTAGCTTCAAATCGATGCGAAGTAGAAGATTTACCTTCAAATACATGCGAAACAAATGGTTTAGCTTCAAATACTTGTGATATATATGATTTAGCTTCAACTGCACCCGAAACAAACGAGTTAGCTTCAAATCCAAGCGAAACACTTGATTTAGCTTCAAATCAATGCGAAGTAGAAGGCTTAGCATCAAATCCATGCGACACAATTGTTTTAGCTTCGTACACTTGCGATATAAGTGATATAGCTTCAAATGCAGGTGAAACAAACGAGTGATCTTCAAATCCAAGCGTAACACATGATTTAACTTCAAATCAATGCGAAGTAGTAGATTTACCTTCAAATCCATGCGAAACAAATGGTTTAGCTTCAAATACTTGTGATACACATGATTTAGCTTCAACTGCATGCGAAACAAACGAGTTAGCTTCAAATCCAAGCGAAACATATGATTTAGCTTCAAA
>NW_027478121.1:0-26300 GCF_051020955.1 Megalopta genalis | reverse complement strand
TATTTCGCAAGCATTTGATGCTAGACCACTTAGATCGCAAGTATTTGAAGTTAAATCATTTGTTTCGCGTGGATTTGAAGCTAAACCTTCAACATCGCATTGATTTGAAGCTACATCATGTGTTTCGCATGGATTTGAAGCAAACTCGTTCGTTTCGCCTGCATTTGAAGCAATATCACTTATATCGCAAGTATTTGAAGATAAATCATTTGCTTCGCTCAGATTTGAAGCTAAACCTTCTACATCGCATTGATTTGAAGCTACATCATGTGCTTCGCTTGGATTTGAAGCTAACTCGATTATTTCGCCAGCATTTGAAGCTATATCACTTATATCGCAAGTATTTGAAGCTAAATCATTTGTTTCCCGTGGATCTGAAGCCAAACCTTCTACATCGCATTGATTTGAAGTTACATCATGTGTTTCGCATGGATTTGAAGCTAACTCGTTTATTTCGCCATAATTTGGAACTATATCACTTATATCGCAAGTATTTGAAGCTAAATCATTTGTTTCCCGTCGATCTGAAGCCAAACCTTCTACATCGCATTGATTTGAAGTTACATCATGTGTTTCGCATGGATTTGAAGCTAACTCGTTTATGTCGCCATAATTTGAAACTATATCACTTATATCGCAAGTATTTGAAGCCAAATAATTTGTTTCGCATGGATTTGAAGCTAAACCATCTACATAGCATTGATTTGAAGCTATATCATGTGTTTCGCATTAATTTGAAGCTAACTCGATTATTTCGCCAGAATTTGAAGCTATATCACTTATATCGCAAGTATTTGAAGCTAAATAATTTGTTTCGCATGGATTTGAAGCTAAACCATCTACATCGCATTGATTTGAAGCTATATCATGTGTTTCGCATTAATTTGAAGCTAAATCGATTATTTCGCCAGAATTTGAAGCTATATCACTTATATCGCAAGTATTTGAAGCTAAATAATTTGTTTCGCATGGATTTGAAGCTAAACCATCTACATAGCATTGATTTGAAGCTATATCATGTGTTTCGCATTAATTTCAAGCTAACTCGATTATTTCGCCAGAATTTGAAGCTATATCACTTATATCGCAAGAACTTGAAGCTAAATCATTTGTTTCCCGTGGATCTGAAGCCAAACCTTCTACATCGCATTGATTTGAAGTTACATCATGTGTTTCGCATGGATTTGAAGCTAACTCGATTATTTCGCCATAATTTGAAACTATATCACTTATAACGCAAGTATTTGAAGCTAATTAATTTGTTTCGCGTGGATTTGAAGCTAAACCTTCGACATCGCATTGATTTGAAGCTACATCATGTGTTTCGCATGCATTTGAAGCAAACTCGTTCGTTTCGCCTGCATTTGAAGCAATATCACTTATATCGCAAGTATTTGAAGATAAATCATTTGCTTCGCTCAGATTTGAAGCTGAACCTTCTACAACGCATTGATTTGAAGCTACATCATGTGCTTCGCTTGGATTTGAAGCTAACTCGATTATTTCGCCAGCATTTGAAGCTATATCACTTATATCGCAGGTATTTGAAGCTAAATCATTTGTTTCCCGTGGATCTGAAGCCAAACCTTCTACATCGCATTGATTTGAAGTTACATCATGTGTTTCGCATGGATTTGAAGCTAACTCGATTATTTCGCCATAATTTGAAACTATATCACTTATAACGCAAGTATTTGAAGCTAAATAATTTGTTTCGCATGGATTAGAAGCTAAACCTTCTACATCGCATTGATTTGAAGCTACATCATGTGTTTCGCATGGATTTGAAGCTAACTCGTTTATTTCGCCAGCATTTGAAGCTAAATAACTTATATCGCAAGTATTTGAAGCTAAATAATTTGTTTCGCATGGATTTGAAGCTAAACTTTCTACATCGCATTGATTTGAAGCTGCACCATGTGTTTCGAATGGATTTGAAGCTAACTCGATTATATCGCAAGCATTTGATGCTAGACCACTTAGATCGCAAGTATTTGACGTTAAATCATTTGTTTCGCGTGGATTTGAAGCTAAACCTTCAACATCGCATTGATTTGAAGCTACATCATGTGTTTCGCATGGATTTGAAGCAAACTCGTTCGTTTCGCCTGCATTTGAAGCAATATCACTTATATCGCAAGTATTTGAAGATAAATCATTTGCTTCGCTCAGATTCGAAGCTAAACCTTCTACATCGCATTGATTTGAAGCTACATCATGTGCTTCGCTTGGATTTGAAGCTAACTCGATTATTTCGCCAGCATTTGAAGCTATATCACTTATATCGCAGGTATTTGAAGCTAAATCATTTGTGTCCCGTGGATCTGAAGCCAAACCTTCTACATCGCATTGATTTGAAGTTACATCATGTGTTTCGCATGGATTTGAAGCTAACTCGTTTATTTCGCCATAATCTGAAACTATATCACTTATATCGCAAGTATTTGAAGCTAAATAATTTGTTTCGCATGGATTTGAAGCTAAACCATCTACATAGCATTGATTTGAAGCTATATCATGTGTTTCGCATTAATTTGAAGCTAACTCGATTATTTCGCCAGAATTTGAAGCTATATCACTTATATCGCAAGTATTTGAAGCTAAATCATTTGTTTCCCGTGGATCTGAAGCCAAACCTTCTACATCGCATTGATTTGAAGTTACATCATGTGTTTCGCATGGATTTGAAGCTAACTCGTTTATTTCGCCATAATTTGAAACTATATCACTTATATCGCAAGTATTTGAAGCTAAATAATTTGTTTCGCATGGATTTGAAGCTAAACCATCTACATAGCATTGATTTGAAGCTATATCATGTGTTTCGCATTAATTTGAAGCTAACTCGATTATTTCGCCAGAATTTGAAGCTATATCACTTATATCGCAAGAACTTGAAGCTAAATCATTTGTTTCCCGTGGATCTGAAGCCAAACCTTCTACATCGCATTGATTTGAAGTTACATCATGTGTTTCGCATGGATTTGAAGCTAACTCGATTATTTCGCCATAATTTGAAACTATATCACTTATAACGCAAGTATTTGAAGCTAAATAATTTGTTTCGCATGGATTAGAAGCTAAACCTTCTACATCGCATTGATTTGAAGCTACATCATGTGTTTCGCATGGATTTGAAGCTAACTCGTTTATTTCGCCAGCATTTGAAGCTAAATAACTTATATCGCAAGTATTTGAAGCTAAATCATTTGTTTCGCATGGATTTGAATCTAAACCAGCTACATCGCATTGATTTGAAACTACATCATGTGTTTCGCATGGATTTGAAGCTAACTCGATTATTTCGCCAGCATTTGATGCTAGACAACTTATATCGCAAGTATTTGAAGTTAAATCATTTGTTTCCCGTGGATCTGAAGCCAAACCTTCTACATCGCATTGATTTGAAGTTACATCATGTGTTTCGCATGGATTTGAAGCTAACTCGTTTATTTCGCCATAATTTGAAACTATATCACTTATATCGCAAGTATTTGAAGCTAAATAATTCGTTTCGCATGGATTTGAAGCTAAACCATCTACATCGCATTGATCTGAAGCTATATCATGTGTTTCGCATTAATTTGAAGCTAACTCGATTATTTCGCCAGAATTTGAAGCTATATCACTTATATCGCAAGTATTTGAAGCTAAATCATTTGTTTCGCTTGGATTTGAAGCTAAACCTTATACATCGCATTGATTTGAAGCTGCACCATGTGTATCGAATGGATTTGAAGCTAACTCGTTTGTTTGACACGTATTTGAAGCTAAATCATTTGTTTCGCTTGGATTTGAAGCAAAACCTTCTACATCGCATTGATTTGAAGCTACATCATGTGCTTCGCTTGGATTTGAAGCTAACTCGTTTATTTCGCCATTATTTGAAACTATATCACTTATATCGCAAGTATTTGAAGCTAAATAATTTGTTTCGCATGGATTTGAAGCTATATCATGTGTTTCGCATTAATTTGAAGCTAACTCGATTATTTCGCCAGAATTTGAAGCTATATCACTTATATCGCAAGTATTTGAAGCTAAATCATTTGTTTCCCGTGGATCTGAAGCCAAACATTCTACATCGCATTGATTTGAAGTTACATCATGTGTTTCGCATGGATTTGAAGCTAACTCGATTATTTCGCAAGCATTTGAAGCTATATCACTTATATCGCAAGTATTTGAAGCTAAATCATTTGTTTCGCATGGATTTGAATCTAAACCAGCTACATCGCATTGATTTGAAACTACATCATGTGTTTCGCATGGATTTGAAGCTAACTCGATTATTTCGCCAGCATTTGATGCTAGACAACTTATATCGCAAGTATTTGAAGTTAAATCGCTTGCTACACTTGGATATGAAGTCAAACCTTCAACATCGCATTGATTTGAAGCTACATCATTGGTTTCGCATGGAGTTGAAGCTAACTCGATTATTTCGCCAGAATTTGAAGCTATATCACTTATATCGCAAGTATTTGAAGGTAAATCATTTGTTTCCCGTGGATCTGAAGCCAAACCTTCTACATCGCATTGATTTGAAGTTACATCATGTGTTTCGCATTAATTTGAAGCTAACTCGTTTATTTCGCCATAATTTGAAACTATGTCACTTATATCGCAAGTATTTGAAGCTAAATCATTTGTTTCGCTTGGATTTGAAGCTAAACCTTCTACATCGCATTGATTTGAAGTTACATCATGTGTTTCGCATGGATTTGAAGCTATCTCGTTTGTTTGACACGTATTTGAAGCTAAATCATTTGTTTCGCTTGGATTTGAAGCAAAACCTTCTACATCGCATTGATTTGAAGCTACATCATGTGCTTCGCTTGGATTTGAAGCTAACTCGTTTATTTCGCCATTATTTGAAACTATATCACTTATGTCGCAAGTATTTGAAGCTAAATAATTTGTTTCGCATGGATTTGAAGCTAAACCATCTACATAGCATTGATTTGAAGCTATATCATGTGTTTCGCATTAATTTGAAGCTAACTCGATTATTTCGCCAGAATTTGAAGCTATATCACTTATATCTCAAGTATTTGAAGCTAAATCATTTGTTTCCCGTGGATCTGAAGCCAAACATTCTACATCGCATTGATTTGAAGTTACATCATGTGTTTCGCATGGATTTGAAGCTAACTCGATTATTTCGCCAGCATTTGATGCTAGACAACTTATATCGCAAGTATTTGAAGTTAAATCGCTTGCTACACATGGATATGAAGTTTAACCTTCAACATCGCGTTGATTTGAAGCTACATCACTGGTTTCGCATGGAGTTGTAGCTAACTCGATTATTTCGCCAGAATTTGAAGATATATCACTTATATCGCAAGTATTTGAAGCTAAATCATTTGTTTCCCGTGGATCTGAAGCCAAACCTTCTACATCGCATTGATTTGAAGTTACATCATGTGTTTCGCATGGATTTGAAGCTAACTCGTTTATTTCGCCATAATTTGAAACTATGTCACTTATATCGCAAGTATTTGAAGCTAAATCATTTGTTTCGCTTGGATTTGAAGCAAAACCTTCTACATCGCATTGTTTTGAAGTTACATCATGTGCTTCGCTTGGATTTGAAGCTAACTCGATTATTTCGCCAGCATTTGAAGCTATATCACTTATATCGCAAGTATTTGAAGTTAAATCATTTGTTTCGCATGGATTTGAAGCTAAACCTTCAACATCGCATTGATTTGAAGTTACATCATGTGTTTGACATGGATTTGAAGCTAACTCGTTTATTTCGCCATAATTTGAAACTATATCACTTATATCGCAAGTATTTGAAGCTAAATAATTTGTTTCGCATGGATTAGAAGCTAAACCATCTTCATAGCATTGATTTGAAGCTATATCATGTGTTTCGCATTAATTTGAAGCTAACTCGATTATTTCGCCAGCATTTGATGCCAGACAAATTATATCGCAAGTATTTGAAGTTAAATCGCTTGCTACACATGGATATGAAGTTAAACCTTCAACATCGCATTGATTTGAAGCTACATCACTGGTTTCGCAAGGAGTTGTAGCTAACTCGATTATTTCGCCAGAATTTGAAGATATATCACTTATATCGCAAGTATTTTAAGCTAAATCATTTGTTTCCCGTGGATCTGAAGCCAAACCTTCTACTTCGCATTGATTTGAAGTTACATCATGTGTTTCGCATGGATTTGAAGCTAACTCGTTTATTTCGCCATAATTTGAAACTATGTCACTTATATCGCAAGGATTTGAAGCTAAATCATTTGTTTCGCTTGGATTTGAAGCTAAACCTTATACATCGCATTGATTTGAAGCTGCACCATGTGTATCGAATGGATTTGAAGCTAACTCGTTTGTTTGACACGTATTTGAAGCTAAATCATTTGTTTCGCTTGGATTTGAAGCAAAACCTTCTACATCGCATTGATTTGAAGCTATATCATGTGTTTCGCATTAATTTGAAGCTAACTCGATTATTTCGCCAGAATTTGAAGCTATATCACTTATATCGCAAGTATTTGAAGCTAAATCATTTGTTTCCCGTGGATCTGAAGCCAAACCTTCTACATCGCATTGATTTGAAGTTACATCATGCGTTTCGTATGGATTTGAAGCTAACTCGTTTATTTCGCCATAATTTGAAACTATATCACTTTTATCGCAAGTATTTGAAGCTAAATAATTTGTTTCGCATGGATTTGAAGCTAAACCATCTACATAACATTGATTTGAAGCTATATCATGTTTTTCGCATGGATTTGAAGCTAGCACGATTATTTCGCAAGCATTTGATGCTAGACCACTTAGATCGCAAGTATTTGATGTTAAATCATTTGTTTCGCGTGGATTTGAAGCTAAACCTTCAACATCGCATTGATTTGAAGCTACATCATGTGTTTCGCATGGATTTGAAGCAAACTCGTTCGTTTCGCCTGCATTTGAAGCAATATCACTTATATCGCAAGTATTTGAAGATAAATCATTTGCTTCGCTCGGATTTGAAGCTAAACCTTCTACATCGCATTGAGTTGAAGCTACATCATGTGCTTCGCTTGGATTTGAAGCTAACTCGATTATTTCGCCAGCATTTGAAGCTATGTCACTTATATCGCAAGTATTTGAAGCCAAATTATTTGTTTAACATGGATTTGAAACTAATCCTTCTACATCGCATTAAATTTGATGCTACGTAATATGTTTCGCATGGATTTGAAGCTAACTCGTTTATTTCGCCACCATTTGAAACTATATCACTTATATCGCAAGTATTTGAAGCTAAATAATTTGTTTCGCATGGATTTGAAGCTAAACCATCTACATAGCATTGATTTGAAGCTATATCATGTGTTTCGCATTAATTTGAAGCTAACTCGATTATATCGCCAGAATTTGAAGCTATATCACTTATATCGCAAGTATTTGAAGCTAAATAATTTGTTTCCCGTGGATCTGAAGCCAAACCTTCTACATCGCATTGATCTGAAGTTACATCATGTGTATCGCATGGATTTGAAGCTAACTCGTTTATTTCGCCATAATTTGAAACTATGTCACTTATATCGCAAGTATTTGAAGCTAAATCATTTGTTTCGCTTGGATTTGAAGCTAAACCTTATACATCGCATTGATTTGAAGCTGCACCATGTGTATCGAATGGATTTGAAGCTAACTCGTTTGTTTGACACGTATTTGAATCTAAATCATTTGTTTCGCTTGGATTTGAAGCAAAACCTTCTACATCGCATTGATTTGAAGCTACATCATGTGTTTCGCATGGATTTGAAGCTAACTCGATTATTTCGCAAGCATTTGAAGCTATATCACTTATATCGCAAGTATTTGAAGCTAAATCATTTGTTTCGCATGGATTTGAATCTAAACCAGCTACATCGCATTGATTTGAAACTACATCATGTGTTTCGCATGGATTTGAAGCTAACTCGATTATTTCGCCAGCATTTGATGCTAGACAACTTATATCGCAAGTATTTGAAGTTAAATCGCTTGCTACACTTGGATATGAAGTCAAACCTTCAACATCGCATTGATTTGAAGCTACATCATTGGTTTCGCATGGAGTTGAAGCTAACTCGATTATTTCGCCAGAATTTGAAGCTATATCACTTATATCGCAAGTATTTGAAGGTAAATCATTTGTTTCCCGTGGATCTGAAGCCAAACCTTCTACATCGCATTGATTTGAAGTTACATCATGTGTTTCGCATGGATTTGAAGCTAACTCGTTTATTTCGCCATAATTTGAAACTATGTCACTTATATCGCAAGTATTTGAAGCTAAATCATTTGTTTCGCTTGGATTTGAAGCTAAACCTTATACATCGCATTGATTTGAAGCTGCACCATGTGTATCGAATGGATTTGAAGCTATCTCGTTTGTTTGACACGTATTTGAAGCTAAATCATTTGTTTCGCTTGGATTTGAAGCAAAACCGTCTACATCGCATTGATTTGAAGCTACATCATGTGCTTCGCTTGGATTTGAAGCTAACTCGTTTATTTCGCCATTATTTGAAACTATATCACTTATATCGCAAGTATTTGAAGCTAAATAATTTGTTTCGCATGGATTTGAAGCTAAACCATCTACATAGCATTGATTTGAAGCTATATCATGTGTTTCGCATTAATTTGAAGCTAACTCGATTATTTCGCCAGAATTTGAAGCTATATCACTTATATCGCAAGTATTTGAAGCTAAATAATTTGTTTCGCATGGATTTGAAGCTAAACTTTCTACATCGCATTGATTTGAAGCTGCACCATGTGTTTCGAATGGATTTGAAGCTAACTCGTTTGTTTGACACGTATCTGAAGCTAAATAATTTGTTTCGCACGGATTTGAAGCTAAACCATCTACATCGCATTGATTTGAAGCTATATCATGTTTTTCGCATGGATTTGAAGCTAGCACGAGTATTTCGCAACCATTTGATGCTAGACCACTTAGATCGCAAGTATTTGAAGTTAAATCATTTGTTTCGCATGGATTTGAAGCTAAACCTTCAACATCGCATTGATTTGAAGTTACATCATGTGTTTCGCATGGATTTGAAGCTAACTCGTTTATTTCGCCATAATTTGAAACTATATCACTTATATCGTAAGTATTTGAAGCTAAATAATTTGTTTCGCATGGATTAGAAGCTAAACCATCTTCATAGCATTGATTTGAAGCTATATCATGTGTTTCACATTAATTTGAAGCTAACTCGATTATTTCGCCAGAATTTGAAGCTATATCACTTATATCGCAAGTATTTGAAGCTAAATCATTTGTTTCCCGTGGATCTGAAGCCAAACCTTCTACATCGCATTGATTTGAAGTTACATCATGTGTTTCGCATGGATTTGAAGCTAACTCGATTATTTCGCCAGCATTTGATGCCAGACAAATTATATCGCAAGTATTTGAAGTTAAATCGCTTGCTACACTTGGATATGAAGTCAAACCTTCAACATCGCATTGATTTGAAGCTACATCATTGGTTTCGCATGGAGTTGAAGCTAACTCGATTATTTCGCCAGAATTTGAAGCTATATCACTTATATCGCAAGTATTTGAAGGTAAATCATTTGTTTCCCGTGGATCTGAAGCCAAACCTTCTACATCGCATTGATTTGAAGTTACATCATGTGTTTCGCATGGATTTGAAGCTAACTCGTTTATTTCGCCATAATTTGAAACTATGTCACTTATATCGCAAGTATTTGAAGCTAAATCATTTGTTTCGCTTGGATTTGAAGCTAAACCTTATACATCGCATTGATTTGAAGCTGCACCATGTGTATCGAATGGATTTGAAGCTATCTCGTTTGTTTGACACGTATTTGAAGCTAAATCATTTGTTTCGCTTGGATTTGAAGCAAAACCGTCTACATCGCATTGATTTGAAGCTACATCATGTGCTTCGCTTGGATTTGAAGCTAACTCGTTTATTTCGCCATTATTTGAAACTATATCACTTATATCGCAAGTATTTGAAGCTAAATAATTTGTTTCGCATGGATTTGAAGCTAAACCATCTACATAGCATTGATTTGAAGCTATATCATGTGTTTCGCATTAATTTGAAGCTAACTCGATTATTTCGCCAGAATTTGAAGCTATATCACTTATATCGCAAGTATTTGAAGCTAAATAATTTGTTTCGCATGGATTTGAAGCTAAACTTTCTACATCGCATTGATTTGAAGCTGCACCATGTGTTTCGAATGGATTTGAAGCTAACTCGTTTGTTTGACACGTATCTGAAGCTAAATAATTTGTTTCGCACGGATTTGAAGCTAAACCATCTACATCGCATTGATTTGAAGCTATATCATGTTTTTCGCATGGATTTGAAGCTAGCACGAGTATTTCGCAACCATTTGATGCTAGACCACTTAGATCGCAAGTATTTGAAGTTAAATCATTTGTTTCGCATGGATTTGAAGCTAAACCTTCAACATCGCATTGATTTGAAGTTACATCATGTGTTTCGCATGGATTTGAAGCTAACTCGTTTATTTCGCCATAATTTGAAACTATATCACTTATATCGTAAGTATTTGAAGCTAAATAATTTGTTTCGCATGGATTAGAAGCTAAACCATCTTCATAGCATTGATTTGAAGCTATATCATGTGTTTCACATTAATTTGAAGCTAACTCGATTATTTCGCCAGAATTTGAAGCTATATCACTTATATCGCAAGTATTTGAAGCTAAATCATTTGTTTCCCGTGGATCTGAAGCCAAACCTTCTACATCGCATTGATTTGAAGTTACATCATGTGTTTCGCATGGATTTGAAGCTAACTCGATTATTTCGCCAGCATTTGATGCCAGACAAATTATATCGCAAGTATTTGAAGTTAAATCGCTTGCTACACATGGATATGAAGTTAAACCTTCAACATCGCATTGATTTGAAGCTACATCACTGGTTTCGCAAGGAGTTGTAGCTAACTCGATTATTTCGCCAGAATTTGAAGATATATCACTTATATCGCAAGTATTTTAAGCTAAATCATTTGTTTCCCGTGGATCTGAAGCCAAACCTTCTACTTCGCATTGATTTGAAGTTACATCATGTGTTTCGCATGGATTTGAAGCTAACTCGTTTATTTCGCCATAATTTGAAACTATGTCACTTATATCGCAAGGATTTGAAGCTAAATCATTTGTTTCGCTTGGATTTGAAGCTAAACCTTATACATCGCATTGATTTGAAGCTGCACCATGTGTATCGAATGGATTTGAAGCTAACTCGTTTGTTTGACACGTATTTGAAGCTAAATCATTTGTTTCGCTTGGATTTGAAGCAAAACCTTCTACATCGCATTGATTTGAAGCTATATCATGTGTTTCGCATTAATTTGAAGCTAACACGATTATTTCGCCAGAATTTGAAGCTATATCACTTATATCGCAAGTATTTGAAGCTAAATCATTTGTTTCCCGTGGATCTGAAGCCAAACCTTCTACATCGCATTGATTTGAAGTTACATCATGTGTATCGCATGGATTTGAAGCTAACTCGTTTATTTCGCCATAATTTGAAACTATATCACTTATATCGCAAGTATTTGAAGCTAAATAATTTGTTTCGCATGGATTTGAAGCTAAACCATCTACATCGCATTGATTTGAAGCTATATCATGTTTTTCGCATGGATTTGAAGCTAGCACGATTATTTCGCAAGCATTTGATGCTAGACCACTTAGATCGCAAGTATTTGAAGTTAAATCATTTGATTCGCGTGGATTTGAAGCTAAACCCTCAACATCGCATTGATTTGAAGCTACATCATGTGTTTCGCATGGATTTGAAGCAAACTCGTTCGTTTCGCCTGCATTTGAAGCAATATCACTTATATCGCAAGTATTTGAAGATAAATCATTTGCTTCGCTCGGATTTGAAGCTAAACCTTCTACATCGCATTGAGTTGAAGCTACATCATGTGCTTCGCTTGGATTTGAAGCTAACTCGATTATTTCGCCAGCATTTGAAGCTATGTCACTTATATCGCAAGTATTTGAAGCCAAATTATTTGTTTAACATGGATTTGAAACTAATCCTTCTACATCGCATTAAATTTGATGCTACGTAATATGTTTCGCATGGATTTGAAGCTAACTCGTTTATTTCGCCACCATTTGAAACTATATCACTTATATCGCAAGTATTTGAAGCTAAATAATTTGTTTCGCATGGATTTGAAGCTAAACCATCTACATAGCATTGATTTGAAGCTATATCATGTGTTTCGCATTAATTTGAAGCTAACTCGATTATATCGCCAGAATTTGAAGCTATATCACTTATATCGCAAGTATTTGAAGCTAAATAATTTGTTTCCCGTGGATCTGAAGCCAAACCTTCTACATCGCATTGATCTGAAGTTACATCATGTGTTTCGCATGGATTTGAAGCTAACTCGTTTATTTCGCCATAATTTGAAACTATGTCACTTATATCGCAAGTATTTGAAGCTAAATCATTTGTTTCGCTTGGATTTGAAGCTAAACCTTATACATCGCATTGATTTGAAGCTGCACCATGTGTATCGAATGGATTTGAAGCTAACTCGTTTGTTTGACACGTATTTGAAGCTAAATCATTTGTTTCGCTTGGATTTGAAGCAAAACCTTCTACATCGCATTGATTTGAAGCTACATCATGTGTATCGCATGGATTTGAAGCTAACTCGTTTATTTCGCCATAATTTGAAACTATATCACTTATATCGCAAGTATTTGAAGCTAAATAATTTGTTTCGCATGGATTTGAAGCTAAACCATCTACATCGCATTGATTTGAAGCTATATCATGTGTTTCGCATTAATTTGAAGCTAACTCGATTATTTCGCCAGAATTTGAAGCTATATCACTTATATCGCAAGTATTTGAAGCTAAATCATTTGTTTCCCGTGGATCTGAAGCCAAACCTTCTACATCGCATTGATTTGAAGTTACAGCATGCGTTTCGCTTGGATTTGAAGCTAACTCGTTTATTTCGCCATAATTTGAAACTATATCACTTTTATCGCAAGTATTTGAAGCTAAATAATTTGTTTCGCATGGATTTGAAGCTAAACCATCTACATCGCATTGATTTGAAGCTATATCATGTTTTTCGCATGGATTTGAAGCTAGCACGATAATTTCGCAAGCATATGATGCTAGACCACTTATATCGCAAGTATTTGAAGCTAAATCATCTACATCGCATTGATTTGAAGCTATATCATGTTTTTCGCATGGATTTGAAGCTAACTCGATTATTTCGCCATAATTTGAAACTGTATCACTTATATCGCAAGTATTTGAAGCTAAATAATTTGTTTCGCATGGATTTGAAGCTAAACTTTCTACATCGCATTGATTTGAAGCTGCACCATGTGTTTCGAATGGATTTGAAGCTAACTCGTTTGTTTGACACGTATCTGAAGCTAAATAATTTGTTTCGCATGGATTTGAAGCTAAACCATCTACATCGCATTGATTTGAAGCTATATCATGTTTTTCGCATGGATTTGAAGCTAGCACGAGTATTTCGCAACCATTTGATGCTAGACCACTTAGATCGCAAGTATTTGAAGTTAAATCATTTGTTTCGCATGGATTTGAAGCTAAACCTTCAACATCGCATTGATTTGAAGTTACATCATGTGTTTCGCATGGATTTGAAGCTAACTCGTTTATTTCGCCATAATTTGAAACTATATCACTTATATCGTAAGTATTTGAAGCTAAATAATTTGTTTCGCATGGATTAGAAGCTAAACCATCTTCATAGCATTGATTTGAAGCTATATCATGTGTTCCACATTAATTTGAAGCTAACTCGATTATTTCGCCAGAATTTGAAGCTATAACACTTATATCGCAAGTATTTGAAGCTAAATCATTTGTTTCCCGTGGATCTGAAGCCAAACCTTCTACATCGCATTGATTTGAAGTTACATCATGTGTTTCGCATGGATTTGAAGCTAACTCGATTATTTCGCCAGCATTTGATGCCAGACAAATTATATCGCAAGTATTTGAAGTTAAATCGCTTGCTACACATGGATATGAAGTTAAACCTTCAACATCGCATTGATTTGAAGCTACATCACTGGTTTCGCAAGGAGTTGTAGCTAACTCGATTATTTCGCCAGAATTTGAAGATATATCACTTATATCGCAAGTATTTTAAGCTAAATCATTTGTTTCCCGTGGATCTGAAGCCAAACCTTCTACTTCGCATTGATTTGAAGTTACATCATGTGTTTCGCATGGATTTGAAGCTAACTCGTTTATTTCGCCATAATTTGAAACTATGTCACTTATATCGCAAGGATTTGAAGCTAAATCATTTGTTTCGCTTGGATTTGAAGCTAAACCTTATACATCGCATTGATTTGAAGCTGCACCATGTGTATCGAATGGATTTGAAGCTAACTCGTTTGTTTGACACGTATTTGAAGCTAAATCATTTGTTTCGCTTGGATTTGAAGCAAAACCTTCTACATCGCATTGATTTGAAGCTATATCATGTGTTTCGCATTAATTTGAAGCTAACACGATTATTTCGCCAGAATTTGAAGCTATATCACTTATATCGCAAGTATTTGAAGCTAAATCATTTGTTTCCCGTGGATCTGAAGCCAAACCTTCTACATCGCATTGATTTGAAGTTACATCATGCGTTTCGTATGGATTTGAAGCTAACTCGTTTATTTCGCCATAATTTGAAACTATATCACTTTTATCGCAAGTATTTGAAGCTAAATAATTTGTTTCGCATGGATTTGAAGCTAAACCATCTACATCGCATTGATTTGAAGCTATATCATGTTTTTCGCATGGATTTGAAGCTAGCACGATTATTTCGCAAGCATTTGATGCTAGACCACTTAGATCGCAAGTATTTGAAGTTAAATCATTTGATTCGCGTGGATTTGAAGCTAAACCCTCAACATCGCATTGATTTGAAGCTACATCATGTGTTTCGCATGGATTTGAAGCAAACTCGTTCGTTTCGCCTGCATTTGAAGCAATATCACTTATATCGCAAGTATTTGAAGATAAATCATTTGCTTCGCTCGGATTTGAAGCTAAACCTTCTACATCGCATTGAGTTGAAGCTACATCATGTGCTTCGCTTGGATTTGAAGCTAACTCGATTATTTCGCCAGCATTTGAAGCTATGTCACTTATATCGCAAGTATTTGAAGCCAAATTATTTGTTTAACATGGATTTGAAACTAATCCTTCTACATCGCATTAAATTTGATGCTACGTAATATGTTTCGCATGGATTTGAAGCTAACTCGTTTATTTCGCCACCATTTGAAACTATATCACTTATATCGCAAGTATTTGAAGCTAAATAATTTGTTTCGCATGGATTTGAAGCTAAACCATCTACATAGCATTGATTTGAAGCTATATCATGTGTTTCGCATTAATTTGAAGCTAACTCGATTATATCGCCAGAATTTGAAGCTATATCACTTATATCGCAAGTATTTGAAGCTAAATAATTTGTTTCCCGTGGATCTGAAGCCAAACCTTCTACATCGCATTGATCTGAAGTTACATCATGTGTTTCGCATGGATTTGAAGCTAACTCGTTTATTTCGCCATAATTTGAAACTATGTCACTTATATCGCAAGTATTTGAAGCTAAATCATTTGTTTCGCTTGGATTTGAAGCTAAACCTTATACATCGCATTGATTTGAAGCTGCACCATGTGTATCGAATGGATTTGAAGCTAACTCGTTTGTTTGACACGTATTTGAAGCTAAATCATTTGTTTCGCTTGGATTTGAAGCAAAACCTTCTACATCGCATTGATTTGAAGCTACATCATGTGCTTCGCTTGGATTTGAAGCTAACTCGATTATTTCGCCAGCATTTGAAGCTATATCACTTATATCGCAAGTATTTGAAGCTAAATCATTTGTTTCCCGTGGATCTGAAGCCAAACCTTCTACATCGCATTGATTTGAAGTTACATCATGTGTATCGCATGGATTTGAAGCTAACTCGTTTATTTCGCCATAATTTGAAACTATATCACTTATATCGCAAGTATTTGAAGCTAAATAATTTGTTTCGCATGGATTTGAAGCTAAACCATCTACATCGCATTGATTTGAAGCTATATCATGTGTTTCGCATTAATTTGAAGCTAACTCGATTATTTCGCCAGAATTTGAAGCTATATCACTTATATCGCAAGTATTTGAAGCTAAATCATTTGTTTCCCGTGGATCTGAAGCCAAACCTTCTACATCGCATTGATTTGAAGTTACAGCATGCGTTTCGCTTGGATTTGAAGCTAACTCGTTTATTTCGCCATAATTTGAAACTATATCACTTTTATCGCAAGTATTTGAAGCTAAATAATTTGTTTCGCATGGATTTGAAGCTAAACCATCTACATCGCATTGATTTGAAGCTATATCATGTTTTTCGCATGGATTTGAAGCTAGCACGATAATTTCGCAAGCATATGATGCTAGACCACTTATATCGCAAGTATTTGAAGCTAAATCATCTACATCGCATTGATTTGAAGCTATATCATGTTTTTCGCATGGATTTGAAGCTAACTCGATTATTTCGCCATAATTTGAAACTGTATCACTTATATCGCAAGTATTTGAAGCTAAATAATTTGTTTCGCATGGATTTGAAGCTAAACTTTCTACATCGCATTGATTTGAAGCTGCACCATGTGTTTCGAATGGATTTGAAGCTAACTCGTTTGTTTGACACGTATCTGAAGCTAAATAATTTGTTTCGCATGGATTTGAAGCTAAACCATCTACATCGCATTGATTTGAAGCTATATCATGTTTTTCGCATGGATTTGAAGCTAGCACGAGTATTTCGCAACCATTTGATGCTAGACCACTTAGATCGCAAGTATTTGAAGTTAAATCATTTGTTTCGCATGGATTTGAAGCTAAACCTTCAACATCGCATTGATTTGAAGTTACATCATGTGTTTCGCATGGATTTGAAGCTAACTCGTTTATTTCGCCATAATTTGAAACTATATCACTTATATCGTAAGTATTTGAAGCTAAATAATTTGTTTCGCATGGATTAGAAGCTAAACCATCTTCATAGCATTGATTTGAAGCTATATCATGTGTTCCACATTAATTTGAAGCTAACTCGATTATTTCGCCAGAATTTGAAGCTATAACACTTATATCGCAAGTATTTGAAGCTAAATCATTTGTTTCCCGTGGATCTGAAGCCAAACCTTCTACATCGCATTGATTTGAAGTTACATCATGTGTTTCGCATGGATTTGAAGCTAACTCGATTATTTCGCCAGCATTTGATGCCAGACAAATTATATCGCAAGTATTTGAAGTTAAATCGCTTGCTACACATGGATATGAAGTTAAACCTTCAACATCGCATTGATTTGAAGCTACATCACTGGTTTCGCAAGGAGTTGTAGCTAACTCGATTATTTCGCCAGAATTTGAAGATATATCACTTATATCGCAAGTATTTTAAGCTAAATCATTTGTTTCCCGTGGATCTGAAGCCAAACCTTCTACTTCGCATTGATTTGAAGTTACATCATGTGTTTCGCATGGATTTGAAGCTAACTCGTTTATTTCGCCATAATTTGAAACTATGTCACTTATATCGCAAGGATTTGAAGCTAAATCATTTGTTTCGCTTGGATTTGAAGCTAAACCTTATACATCGCATTGATTTGAAGCTGCACCATGTGTATCGAATGGATTTGAAGCTAACTCGTCTGTTTGACACGTATTTGAAGCTAAATCATTTGTTTCGCTTGGATTTGAAGCAAAACCTTCTACATCGCATTGATTTGAAGCTATATCATGTGTTTCGCATTAATTTGAAGCTAACACGATTATTTCGCCAGAATTTGAAGCTATATCACTTATATCGCAAGTATTTGAAGCTAAATCATTTGTTTCCCGTGGATCTGAAGCCAAACCTTCTACATCGCATTGATTTGAAGTTACATCATGCGTTTCGTATGGATTTGAAGCTAACTCGTTTATTTCGCCATAATTTGAAACTATATCACTTTTATCGCAAGTATTTGAAGCTAAATAATTTGTTTCGCATGGATTTGAAGCTAAACCATCTACATCGCATTGATTTGAAGCTATATCATGTTTTTCGCATGGATTTGAAGCTAGCACGATTATTTCGCAAGCATTTGATGCTAGACCACTTAGATCGCAAGTATTTGAAGTTAAATCATTTGTTTCGCGTGGATTTGAAGCTAAACCTTCAACATCGCATTGATTTGAAGCTACATCATGTGTTTCGCATGGATTTGAAGCAAACTCGTTCGTTTCGCCTGCATTTGAAGCAATATCACTTATATCGCAAGTATTTGAAGATAAATCATTTGCTTCGCTCGGATTTGAAGCTAAACCTTCTACATCGCATTGAGTTGAAGCTACATCATGTGCTTCGCTTGGATTTGAAGCTAACTCGATTATTTCGCCAGCATTTGAAGCTATGTCACTTATATCGCAAGTATTTGAAGCCAAATTATTTGTTTAACATGGATTTGAAACTAATCCTTCTACATCGCATTAAATTTGATGCTACGTAATATGTTTCGCATGGATTTGAAGCTATCTCGTTTATTTCGCCACCATTTGAAACTATATCACTTATATCGCAAGTATTTGAAGCTAAATAATTTGTTTCGCATGGATTTGAAGCTAAACCATCTACATAGCATTGATTTGAAGCTATATCATGTGTTTCGCATTAATTTGAAGCTAACTCGATTATATCGCCAGAATTTGAAGCTATATCACTTATATCGCAAGTATTTGAAGCTAAATAATTTGTTTCCCGTGGATCTGAAGCCAAACCTTCTACATCGCATTGATCTGAAGTTACATCATGTGTTTCGCATGGATTTGAAGCTAACTCGTTTATTTCGCCATAATTTGAAACTATGTCACTTATATCGCAAGTATTTGAAGCTAAATCATTTGTTTCGCTTGGATTTGAAGCTAAACCTTATACATCGCATTGATTTGAAGCTGCACCATGTGTATCGAATGGATTTGAAGCTAACTCGTTTGTTTGACACGTATTTGAAGCTAAATCATTTGTTTCGCTTGGATTTGAAGCAAAACCTTCTACATCGCATTGATTTGAAGCTACATCATGTGCTTCGCTTGGATTTGAAGCTAACTCGATTATTTCGCCAGCATTTGAAGCTATATCACTTATATCGCAAGTATTTGAAGCTAAATCATTTGTTTCCCGTGGATCTGAAGCCAAACCTTCTACATCGCATTGATTTGAAGTTACATCATGTGTATCGCATGGATTTGAAGCTAACTCGTTTATTTCGCCATAATTTGAAACTATATCACTTATATCGCAAGTATTTGAAGCTAAATAATTTGTTTCGCATGGATTTGAAGCTAAACCATCTACATCGCATTGATTTGAAGCTATATCATGTGTTTCGCATTAATTTGAAGCTAACTCGATTATTTCGCCAGAATTTGAAGCTATATCACTTATATCGCAAGTATTTGAAGCTAAATCATTTGTTTCCCGTGGATCTGAAGCCAAACCTTCTACATCGCATTGATTTGAAGTTACATCATGCGTTTCGCTTGGATTTGAAGCTAACTCGTTTATTTCGCCATAATTTGAAACTATATCACTTTTATCGCAAGTATTTGAAGCTAAATAATTTGTTTCGCATGGATTTGAAGCTAAACCATCTACATCGCATTGATTTGAAGCTATATCATGTTTTTCGCATGGATTTGAAGCTAGCACGATAATTTCGCAAGCATATGATGCTAGACCACTTATATCGCAAGTATTTGAAGCTAAATCATCTACATCGCATTGATTTGAAGCTATATCATGTTTTTCGTATGGATTTGAAGCTAACTCGTTTATTTCGCCATAATTTGAAACTATATCACTTTTATCGCAAGTATTTGAAGCTAAATAATTTGTTTCGCATGGATTTGAAGCTAAACCATCTACATCGCATTGATTTGAAGCTATATCATGTTTTTCGCATGGATTTGAAGCTAGCACGATTATTTCGCAAGCATTTGATGCTAGACCACTTAGATCGCAAGTATTTGAAGTTAAATCATTTGTTTCGCGTGGATTTGAAGCTAAACCTTCAACATCGCATTGATTTGAAGCTACATCATGTGTTTCGCATGGATTTGAAGCAAACTCGTTCGTTTCGCCTGCATTTGAAGCAATATCACTTATATCGCAAGTATTTGAAGATAAATCATTTGCTTCGCTCGGATTTGAAGCTAAACCTTCTACATCGCATTGAGTTGAAGCTACATCATGTGCTTCGCTTGGATTTGAAGCTAACTCGATTATTTCGCCAGCATTTGAAGCTATGTCACTTATATCGCAAGTATTTGAAGCCAAATTATTTGTTAGACATGGATTTGAAACTAATCCTTCTACATCGCATTAAATTTGATGCTACGTAATATGTTTCGCATGGATTTGAAGCTAACTCGTTTATTTCGCCACCATTTGAAACTATATCACTTATATCGCAAGTATTTGAAGCTAAATAATTTGTTTCGCATGGATTTGAAGCTAAACCATCTACATAGCATTGATTTGAAGCTATATCATGTGTTTCGCATTAATTTGAAGCTAACTCGATTATATCGCCAGAATTTGAAGCTATATCACTTATATCGCAAGTATTTGAAGCTAAATAATTTGTTTCCCGTGGATCTGAAGCCAAACCTTCTTCATCGCATTGATCTGAAGTTACATCATGTGTTTCGCATGGATTTGAAGCTAACTCGTTTATTTCGCCATAATTTGAAACTATGTCACTTATATCGCAAGTATTTGAAGCTAAATCATTTGTTTCGCTTGGATTTGAAGCTAAACCTTATACATCGCATTGATTTGAAGCTGCACCATGTGTATCGAATGGATTTGAAGCTAACTCGTTTGTTTGACACGTATTTGAAGCTAAATCATTTGTTTCGCTTGGATTTGAAGCAGAACCTTCTACATCGCATTGATTTGAAGCTACATCATGTGCTTCGCTTGGATTTGAAGCTAACTCGATTATTTCGCCAGCATTTGAAGTTATATCACTTATATCGCAAGTATTTGAAGCTAAATCATTTGTTTCCCGTGGATCTGAAGCCAAACCTTCTACATCGCATTGATTTGAAGTTACATCATGTGTATCGCATGGATTTGAAGCTAACTCGTTTATTTCGCCATAATTTGAAACTATATCACTTATATCGCAAGTATTTGAAGCTAAATAATTTGTTTCGCATGGATTTGAAGCTAAACCATCTACATCGCATTGATTTGAAGCTATATCATGTGTTTCGCATTAATTTGAAGCTAACTCGATTATTTCGCCAGAATTTGAAGCTATATCACTTATATCGCAAGTATTTGAAGCTAAATCATTTGTTTCCCGTGGATCTGAAGCCAAACCTTCTACATCGCATTGATTTGAAGTTACATCATGCGTTTCGCTTGGATTTGAAGCTAACTCGTTTATTTCGCCATAATTTGAAACTATATCACTTTTATCGCAAGTATTTGAAGCTAAATAATTTGTTTCGCATGGATTTGAAGCTAAACCATCTACATCGCATTGATTTGAAGCTATATCATGTTTTTCGCATGGATTTGAAGCTAGCACGATAATTTCGCAAGCATTTGATGCTAGACCACTTATATCGCAAGTATTTGAAGCTAAATCATCTACATCGCATTGATTTGAAGCTATATCATGTTTTTCGCATGGATTTGAAGCTAACTCGATTATTTCGCCATAATTTGAAACTGTATCACTTATATCGCAAGTATTTGAAGCTAAATAATTTGTTTCGCATGGATTTGAAGCTAAACTTTCTACATCGCATTGATTTGAAGCTGCACCATGTGTTTCGAATGGATTTGAAGCTAACTCGTTTGTTTGACACGTATCTGAAGCTAAATAATTTGTTTCGCATGGATTTGAAGCTAAACCATCTACATCGCATTGATTTGAAGCTATATCATGTTTTTCGCATGGATTTGAAGCTAGCACGAGTATTTCGCAACCATTTGATGCTAGACCACTTAGATCGCAAGTATTTGAAGTTAAATCATTTGTTTCGCATGGATTTGAAGCTAAACCTTCAACATCGCATTGATTTGAAGCTACATCATGTGTTTCGCATGGATTTGAAGCAAACTCGTTCGTTTCGCCTGCATTTGAAGCAATATCACTTATATCGCAAGTATTTGAAGATAAATCATTTGCTTCGCTCGGATTTGAAGCTAAACCTTCTACATCGCATTGAGTTGAAGCTACATCATGTGCTTCGCTTGGATTTGAAGCTAACTCGATTATTTCGCCAGCATTTGAAGCTATGTCACTTATATCGCAAGTATTTGAAGCCAAATTATTTGTTTAACATGGATTTGAAACTAATCCTTCTACATCGCATTAAATTTGATGCTACGTAATATGTTTCGCATGGATTTGAAGCTAACTCGTTTATTTCGCCACCATTTGAAACTATATCACTTATATCGCAAGTATTTGAAGCTAAATAATTTGTTTCGCATGGATTTGAAGCTAAACCATCTACATAGCATTGATTTGAAGCTATATCATTTGTTTCGCATTAATTTGAAGCTAACTCGATTATATCGCCAGAATTTGAAGCTATATCACTTATATCGCAAGTATTTGAAGCTAAATAATTTGTTTCCCGTGGATCTGAAGCCAAACCTTCTACATCGCATTGATCTGAAGTTACATCATGTGTTTCGCATGGATTTGAAGCTAACTCGTTTATTTCGCCATAATTTGAAACTATGTCACTTATATCGCAAGTATTTGAAGCTAAATCATTTGTTTCGCTTGGATTTGAAGCTAAACCTTATACATCGCATTGATTTGAAGCTGCACCATGTGTATCGAATGGATTTGAAGCTAACTCGTTTGTTTGACACGTATTTGAAGCTAAATCATTTGTTTCGCTGGATTTGAAGCAAAACCTTCTACATCGCATTGATTTGAAGCTACATCATGTGCTTCGCTTGGATTTGAAGCTAACTCGATTATTTCGCCAGCATTTGAAGCTATATCACTTATATCGCAAGTATTTGAAGCTAAATCATTTGTTTCCCGTGGATCTGAAGCCAAACCTTCTACATCGCATTGATTTGAAGTTACATCATGTGTATCGCATGGATTTGAAGCTAACTCGTTTATTTCGCCATAATTGAAACTATATCACTTATATCGCAAGTATTTGAAGCTAAATAATTTGTTTCGCATGGATTTAAAGCTAAACCATCTACATCGCATTGATTTGAAGCTATATCATGTGTTTCGCATTAATTTGAAGCTAACTCGATTATTTCGCCAGAATTTGAAGCTATATCACTTATATCGCAAGTATTTGAAGCTAAATCATTTGTTTCCCGTGGATCTGAAGCCAAACCTTCTACATCGCATTGATTTGAAGTTACATCATGCGTTTCGCTTGGATTTGAAGCTAACTCGTTTATTTCGCCATAATTTGAAACTATATCACTTTTATCGCAAGTATTTGAAGCTAAATAATTTGTTTCGCATGGATTAGAAGCTAAACCATCTTCATAGCATTGATTTGAAGCTATATCATGTGTTTCACATTAATTTGAAGCTAACTCGATTATTTCGCCAGAATTTGAAGCTATATCACTTATATCGCAAGTATTTGAAGCTAAATCATTTGTTTCCCGTGGATCTGAAGCCAAACCTTCTACATCGCATTGATTTGAAGTTACATCATGTGTTTCGCATGGATTTGAAGCTAACTCGATTATTTCGCCAGCATTTGATGCCAGACAAATTATATCGCAAGTATTTGAAGTTAAATCGCTTGCTACACATGGATATGAAGTTAAACCTTCAACATCGCATTGATTTGAAGCTACATCACTGGTTTCGCAAGGAGTTGTAGCTAACTCGATTATTTCGCCAGAATTTGAAGATATATCACTTATATCGCAAGTATTTTAAGCTAAATCATTTGTTTCCCGTGGATCTGAAGCCAAACCTTCTACTTCGCATTGATTTGAAGTTACATCATGTGTTTCGCATGGATTTGAAGCTAACTCGTTTATTTCGCCATAATTTGAAACTATGTCACTTATATCGCAAGGATTTGAAGCTAAATCATTTGTTTCGCTTGGATTTGAAGCTAAACCTTATACATCGCATTGATTTGAAGCTGCACCATGTGTATCGAATGGATTTGAAGCTAACTCGTTTGTTTGACACGTATTTGAAGCTAAATCATTTGTTTCGCTTGGATTTGAAGCAAAACCTTCTACATCGCATTGATTTGAAGATATATCATGTGTTTCGCATTAATTTGAAGCTAACACGATTATTTCGCCAGAATTTGAAGCTATATCACTTATATCGCAAGTATTTGAAGCTAAATCATTTGTTTCCCGTGGATCTGAAGCCAAACCTTCTACATCGCATTGATTTGAAGTTACATCATGCGTTTCGTATGGATTTGAAGCTAACTCGTTTATTTCGCCATAATTTGAAACTATATCACTTTTATCGCAAGTATTTGAAGCTAAATAATTTGTTTCGCATGGATTTGAAGCTAAACCATCTACATCGCATTGATTTGAAGCTATATCATGTTTTTCGCATGGATTTGAAGCTAGCACGATTATTTCGCAAGCATTTGATGCTAGACCACTTAGATCGCAAGTATTTGAAGTTAAATCATTTGTTTCGCGTGGATTTGAAGCTAAACCTTCAACATCGCATTGATTTGAAGCTACATCATGTGTTTCGCATGGATTTGAAGCAAACTCGTTCGTTTCGCCTGCATTTGAAGCAATATCACTTATATCGCAAGTATTTGAAGATAAATCATTTGCTTCGCTCGGATTTGAAGCTAAACCTTCTACATCGCATTGAGTTGAAGCTACATCATGTGCTTCGCTTGGATTTGAAGCTAACTCGATTATTTCGCCAGCATTTGAAGCTATGTCACTTATATCGCAAGTATTTGAAGCCAAATTATTTGTTTAACATGGATTTGAAACTAATCCTTCTACATCGCATTGATTTGAAGTTACATCATGTGTATCGCATGGATTTGAAGCTAACTCGTTTATTTCGCCATAATTTGAAACTATATCACTTATATCGCAAGTATTTGAAGCTAAATAATTTGTTTCGCATGGATTTGAAGCTAAACCATCTACATCGCATTGATTTGAAGCTATATCATGTGTTTCGCATTAATTTGAAGCTAACTCGATTATTTCGCCAGAATTTGAAGCTATATCACTTATATCGCAAGTATTTGAAGCTAAATCATTTGTTTCCCGTGGATCTGAAGCCAAACCTTCTACATCGCATTGATTTGAAGTTACATCATGCGTTTCGCTTGGATTTGAAGCTAACTCGTTTATTTCGCCATAATTTGAAACTATATCACTTTTATCGCAAGTATTTGAAGCTAAATAATTTGTTTCGCATGGATTTGAAGCTAAACCATCTACATCGCATTGATTTGAAGCTATATCATGTTTTTCGCATGGATTTGAAGCTAGCACGATAATTTCGCAAGCATTTGATGCTAGACCACTTATATCGCAAGTATTTGAAGCTAAATCATCTACATCGCATTGATTTGAAGCTATATCATGTTTTTCGCATGGATTTGAAGCTAACTCGATTATTTCGCCATAATTTGAAACTGTATCACTTATATCGCAAGTATTTGAAGCTAAATAATTTGTTTCGCATGGATTTGAAGCTAAACTTTCTACATAGCATTGATTTGAAGCTGCACCATGTGTTTCGAATGGATTTGAAGCTAACTCGTTTGTTTGACACGTATCTGAAGCTAAATAATTTGTTTCGCATGGATTTGAAGCTAAACCATCTACATCGCATTGATTTGAAGCTATATCATGTTTTTCGCATGGATTTGAAGCTAGCACGAGTATTTCGCAACCATTTGATGCTAGACCACTTAGATCGCAAGTATTTGAAGTTAAATCATTTGTTTCGCATGGATTTGAAGCTAAACCTTCAACATCGCATTGATTTGAAGTTACATCATGTGTTTCGCATGGATTTGAAGCTAACTCGTTTATTTCGCCATAATTTGAAACTATATCACTTATATCGTAAGTATTTGAAGTTAAATAATTTGTTTCGCATGGATTAGAAGCTAAACCATCTTCATAGCATTGATTT
>NW_027478120.1:0-26310 GCF_051020955.1 Megalopta genalis | reverse complement strand
ACTCGGTTATTTCGCCAGTATTTGAAACTATATCACTTATATCGCAAGTATTTGAAGCTAAATCATTTGTTTCGCGTGGATTTGTAGCTAAACCTTCAACATCGTATTGATTTGAAGCTACATCATGTGTTTCGCATGGATTTGAAGCTAACTCGTTTGTTTCGCCTGCATTTGAAGCAATATCACTTATATTGCAAGTATTTGAAGATAAATCATTTGATTCGCACGGATTTGAAGCTAAACCTTCTAAATCGCATTGATTTGAAGCTGCATCATATGTTTCGCATGGATTTGAAGCTAACTCGATAATTTCGCCAGCATTAGAATCTATATCACTTATATCGCAAGTATTTGAAGCTAAGTCATTTGTTCGCATGGAATTGAGGCTAACTCGGTTATTTCGCCAGCATTTGAAACTTTATCACTTATATCGCAAGTATTTGAAGCTAAATCATTTGTTTCGCGTGGATTTGAAGCTAAACCTTCAACATCGCATTGATTTGAAGCTACATCATGTGTTTCGCATGGATTTGAAGCAAACTCGTTCGTTTCGCGTGCATTTGAAGCAATATCACTTATATCGCAAGTATTTGAAGATAAATCATTTGATTCGCTCGGATTTGAAGCTAAACCTTCTACATCGCATTAATTTGAAGCTACATCATGTATTTCGCATGGATTTGAAGCTAACTCGTTCGATTCGCCTGCATTTGAAGCAATATCACTTATATCGCAAGTATTTGAAGCTAAATCATTTGTTTCGCATGGATTTGATTCTAAACCTTCTACATCGCATTGATTTGAAGCTACATCATGTGTTTCGCATGGATTTGAAGCTAACTCGATTATTTCGCCATAATTTGAAACTATATCACTTATAACGCAAGTATTTGAAGCTAAATAATTTGTTTCGCATGAATTAAAAGCTAAACCTTCTACATCGCATTGATTTGAAGTTACATCATATGTTTCGCATGGATTTGAAGCTAACTCGATTATTTCGCCAGCATTTGAAACTATATCACTTATATCGCAAGTATTTGAAGCTAAATCATTTGATTCGCATGGATTTGAAGCTAAACCTTCTACATAGCATTGATTTGAAGCTACATCATGTGTTTCGCATGGATTTGAAGCTAACTCGTTTATTTCGCCAGCATTTGAAGCTATATCACTTATATCGCAAGTATTTGAAGCTAAATCATTTGTTTCGCATGGATTTGATTCTAAACCTTCTACATCGCATTGATTTGAAGTTACATCATGTGTTTCGCATGGATTTGAAGCTAACTCGATTATTTCGCCACAATTTGAACTGTATAACTTATATCGCAAGTATTTGAAGCTAAATAATTTGTTTCGCATGGATTTGAAGCTAAACCTTCTACATCGCATTGATTTGAAGCTACATCATGTGTTTCGGATGGATTTGAAGCTAACTCGTTTATTTCGCCAGCATTTGAAGCTGTATCACTTATATCGCAAGTATTTGAAGCTAAATCATTTGTTGCGCATGGATTTGATTATAAACCATCTACATCGCATTGATTTGAAGCTAAATCATTTGATTCGCATGGATTTGAAGCTAAACCTTCTACACAGCATTGATTTGAAGCTACATCATGTGTTTCGCATGGATTTGAAGCTAACTCGTTTATTTCGCCAGCATTTGAAGCTATATCACTTATATCGCAAGTATTTGAAGCTAAATCATTTGTTTCGCATGGATTTGATTCTAAACCTTCTACATCGCATTGATTTGAAGCTACATCATGTGTTTCGCATGGATTTGAAGCTAACTCGATTATTTCGCCATAATTTGAAACTATATCACTTATAACGCAAGTATTTGAAGCTAAATAATTTGTTTCGCATGAATTAGAAGCTAAACCTTCTACATCGCATTGATTTGAAGCTACATCATGTGTTTCGCATGGATTTGAAGCTAACTCGTTTATTTCGCCAGCATTTGAAGCTATATAACTTACATCGCAAGTATTTGAAGCTAAACCATTTGTTTCGCATGGATTTGAATCTAAACCAGCTACATCGCATTGATTTGAGACTACATCATATGTTTCGCTTGTATTTGAAGCTAACTCGATTATTTCGCCAGAATTTGAAGCTATATCACTTATATCGCAAGTATTTGAAGCTAAATCATTTGTTTCCCGTGGATCTGAAGCTAAACCTTCTACATCCTATTGATTTGAAGCTAAATCGTTTGTTTCGCTTGGATTTGAAGCTAAACCATCTACATCGCATTGATTTGAAGCTACATCATGTGTTTCGCATGGATTTGAAGCTAACTCGTTTATTTCGCCAGCATTTGAAGCTATATAACTTACATCGCAAGTATTTGAAGCTAAACCATTTGTTTCGCATGGATTTGAATCTAAAACAGCTACATCGCATTGATTTGAGACTACATCATGTGTTTCGCATGGATTTGAAGCTAACTCGATTATTTCGCCAGCATTTGAAGCTATATCACTTATATCGCAAGTATTTGAAGCTAAATCATTTGTTTCGCATGGATTTGATTCTAAACCATCGACATCGCATTGATTTGAAGCTACATCATGTGTTTCGCATGGATTTGATGCTAACTCGATTATTTCGCCAGCATTTGAAACTATATCACTTATATCGCCAGTATTTGAAGCTAAATCATTTGTTTCCCGTGGATCTGAAGCTAAACCTTCTACATCCTATTGATTTGAAGCTAAATCGTTTGTTTCGCTTGGATTTGAAGCTAAACCATCTACATCGCATTGATTTGAAGCTACATCATGTGTTTCGCATGTATTTGAAGGTAACTCGTTTATTTCGCCAGCATTTGAAGCTGTATCACTTATATCGCATGTATTTGAAGCTAAATCATTAGTTTCGAATGGAGTTGAAGCTAAACCTTATACATCGCATTGATTTGAAGTAATATCATGTGTTTCGCATGGATTTGAAGCCAATCTTTCTACATCGCATTGATTTGAAGCTACATCATGTGTTTCGCATGGATTTGAAGCTAACTCGATTATTTCGCCAGAATTTGAAGATATATCACTTATATCGAAAGTATTTGTAGTTAAATCGCTTGCTACACATGGATATGAAGTTAAACCTTCAACATCGCATTGATTTGAAGCTACATCATATGTTTCGCATGGATTTCAAGCTAACTCGATTATTTCGCCAGCATTTGAAACAATATCACTTATATCGCAAGTATTTGAAGCTAAATCATTTGATTCGAATGGATTTGAAGCTAAACCTTCTACATAGCATTGATTTGAAGCTACATCATGTGTTTCGCATGGATTTGAAGCTAACTCGTTTATTTCGCCAGCATTTGAAGCTATATCACTTATATCGAAAGTATTTGAAGCTAAATCATTTGTTTCGCATGGATTTGATTCTAAACCTTCTACATCGCATTGATTTGAAGCTACATCATGTGTTTCGCATGGATTTGAAGATTACTCGATTATTTCGCCATAATTTGAAACTATATCACTTATATCGCAAGTATTTGAAGCTAAATCATTTGTTTCCAGTGGATCTGAAGCCAAACCTTCTACATCGCATTGATTTGAAGTTACATCATGTGTTTCGCATGGATTTGAAGCTAACTCGTTTATTTCGCCATAATTTGAAACTATATCACTTTTATCGCAAGTATTTGAAGCTAATTAATTTGTTTCGCGTGGATTTGAAGCTAAACCTTCAACATCGCATTGATTTGAAGCTACATCGTGTGTTTCGCATGGATTTGAAGCAAACTCGTTCGTTTCGCCTGCATTTGAAGCAATATCACTTATATCGCAAGTATTTGAAGATAAATCATTTGCTTCGCACGGATTTGAAGCTAAACCTTCTACATCGCATTGATTTGAAGCTACATCATGTGTTTCGCATGGATTTGAAGCTAACTCAATTATTTCGCCAGCATTTGATGCCAGACAACTTATATCCCAAGTATTTGAAGTTAAATCGCTTGCTACACATGGATATGAAGTTAAACCTTCTTCATCGCATTGATTTGAAGCAACATCACTGGTTTCGCACGGAGTTGTAGCTAACTCGATTATTTCACCAGAATTTGAAGATATATCACTTATATCGCAAGTATTTTAAGCTAAATCATTTGTTTCCCGTGGATCTGAAGCCAAACCTTCTACATCGCATTGATTTGAAGTTACATCATGTGTTTCGCATGGATTTGAACCTAACTCGTTTATTTCGCCATAATTTGAAACTATATCACTTATATCGCAAGTATTTGAAGCTAAATAATTTGTTTCGCATGGATTTGAAGCTAAACCATCTACATAGTATTGATTTGAAGCTATATCATGTATTTCGCATTAATTTGAAGCTAACTCGATTATTTCGCCAGAATTTGACGCTATATCACTTATATCGCAAGTATTTGAAGCTAAATCATTTGTTTCGCGTGGATCTGAAGCCAAACCTTCTACATCGCATTGATTTGAAGTTACATCATGTGCTTCGCATGGATTTGAAGCTAACTCGATTATTTCGCCATAATTTGAAACTATATCACTTATAACGCAAGTATTTGAAGCTAAATAATTTGTTTCGCATGGATTTGAAGCTAAACCTTCTACATCCTATTGATTTGAAGCTAAATCATTTGTTTCGCATGGATTTGAATCTAAACCAGCTACATCGCATTGATTTGAAACTACATCATGTGTTTCGCATGGATTTGAAGCTAACTCGATTATTTCGCCAGCATTTGATGCCAGACAACTTATATCGCAAGTATTTGAAGTTAAATCGCTTGCTACACATGGATATGAAGTTAAACCTTCAACATCGCATTGATTTGAAGCTACATCACTGGTTTCGCATGGAGTTGTAGCTAACTCGATTATTTCGCCAGAATTTGAAGATATATCACTTATATCGCAAGTATTTGAAGCTAAATCATTTGTTTCCCGTGGATCTGAAGCCAAACCTTCTACATCGCATTGATTTGAAGTTACATCATGTGTTTCGCATGGATTTGAAGCTAACTCGTTTATTTCGCCGTAATTTGAAACTATATCACTCTTATCGCAAGCATTTGAAGCTAAATAATTTGTTTCGCATGGATTTGAAGCTAAACCATCTACATCGCATTGATTTGAAGCTATATCATGTTTTTCGCATGGATTTGAAGCTAACTCGATTATTTCGCAAGCATTTGATGCTAGACCACTTAGATCGCAAGTATTTGAAGTTAAATCATTTGTTTCGCGTTGATTTGAAGCTAAACCTTCAACATCGCATTGATTTGAAGCTACATCATGTGTTTCGCATGGATTTGAAGCAAACACGTTCGTTCCGCCTGCATTTGAAGCAATATCACTTATATCGCAAGTATTTGATGATAAATCATTTGCTTCGCTCGGATTTGAAGCTAACTCGATTATTTCGCCAGCATTTGAAGCTATATCACTTATATCGCAAGTATTTGAAGCTAAATCATTTGTTTCCCGTGGATCTGAAGCCAAACCTTCTACATCGCATTGATTTGAAGTTACATCATATGTTTCGCATGGATTTGATGCTAACTCGATTATTTCGCCAGCAATTGAAACTATATCACTTATATCGCAAGTATTTGAAGCTAAATCATTTGATTCGCATGGATTTGAAGCTAAACCTTCTAGATCGCATTGATTTGAAACTACATCATGTGTTTCGCATGGATTTGAAGCTAACTCGTTTGTTTGACACGTATTTGAAGCTAAATCATTTGTTTCGCTTGGATTTGGAGCAAAACCTTCTACATCGCATTGATTTGAGGCTACATCATGTGCTTCGCTTAGATTAGAAGCTAACTCGATTATTTCGCCAGCATTTGAAGCTATATCACTTATATCGCAAGTATTTGAAGCTACATCATGTGTTTCGCATGGATTTGAAGCTAACTCGATTATTTCGCCAGCATTTGAAACTATATCACTTATATCGCAAGTATTTGAAGCTAAATAATTTGTTTCGCATGGATTTGAAGCTAACTCGATTATTTCGCCATAATTTGAATCTATATCACTTATAACGCAAGTATTTGAAGCTAAATAATTTGTTTCGCATGGATTAGAAGCTAAACCTTCTACATCGCATTGATTTGAAGCTACATCATGTGTTTCGCATAGATTTGAGGCTAACTCGTTTATTTCGCCAGCATTTGAAGCTATATCACTTATATCGCAAGTATTTGAAGCTAAGTCATTTGTTTCGCATGGGTTTGATTCTAAACCATCTACATCGCATTGATTTGAAGTTACATCATATGTTTCGCCTGCATTTGAAGCTATATCACTTAAATCACAAGTATTTGAATCAAAATCATTTTTTAACATGGATTTGAAACTAATCCTTCTACATCGCATTGATTTGAAGTTACATCATGTGTTTCGCATGGATTTGACGCCAACTCGTTTGCTTCGTCTGCATTTGTAGCTATATCACTTATATCGCAAGTATTTGAATCTAAATCATTTGATTCGCATGGATTTGAAGCTAAACCTTCTACATCGCATTGATTTGAAGCTACATCATGTGTTTCGCATGGATTTGCAGCTATCTCGATTATTTCGCCAGCATTTGATGCTAGACCACTTATATCGCAAGTATTTGAAGTTAAATCACACGCTACACATGGATATGAAGCTAAACCTTCTACATCGTTTTGATTTGAAGCTACATCATGTGTTTCGCATGGATTTGAAGCTAACTCGATTATTTCGCAAGCATTTGATGCTAGACCACTTACATCGCAAGTATTTGAAGTTAAATCATTTGTTTCGCGTGGATTTGAAGCTAAACCTTCAACATCGCATTGATTTGAAGCTACATCATGTGTTTCGCATGGATTTGAAGCTAACTCGTTTGTTTCGCCTGCATTTGAAGCTATATCACTTACGTCGCAAGTATTAGAAGCTAAATCATTTGTTTCGCATGGATTTGATACTAAACCTTATACATTTGAAGCTACATCATGTGTTTCGCATGGATATGAAGGTAACTCGTTTATTTCGCCAGTATTTGAAGCTATATCCCTTATATCGCAAGTATATGAAGCTAAATCATTTGTTTCGCATGGAGTAGAAGCTAAACCTTATACATCGCATTGATTTGAAGTAATATCATGTGTTTCGCATGGATTTGAAGCTAATCTTTCTACATCGCATTGATTTGAAGCTACATCATGTGTTTCGCATGGATTTGAAGCTAACTCGATTATTTCGCCAGCATTTGAAACTATATCACTTATATCGCAAGTATTTGAAGCTAAATCATTTGTTTCGCATGGAGTTGAACCTAAACCTTACACATCGCATTGATTTGAAGCAACATCATGTGTTTCGCATGGATTTGAAGCTAATCTTTCTACATCGCAATGACATGAAGCTACATCATGTGTTTCGCATGGATTTGAAGCTAACTCGTTTGTTTGACCAGTATTTGAAGCTAAATCATTTGTTTCGCCTGGATTTGAAGCTAAACCTTCTACGTCGCATTGATTTGAAGCTACATCATGTGTTTCGCATGGATTTGAAGCTAACTCGTTCGTTTCGCCACCATTTGAAGCTATATCACTTATATCGCAAGTTTTTGAAGCTAAATCATTTGTTTCTCTTGGATTTGAAGCTAACTCGATTATTTCGCCAGCATTTGAAACTATATCACTTATATCGCAAGTATTTGAATCTAAATAATTTGTTTCGCATGGATTTGAAGCTAAACCTTCTACATCGCATTGATTTGAAGCTACATCATGTGTTTCGCATGGATTTGAAGCTAATCTTTCTACATGGCAATGATTTGAAGCTACATTATGTGTTTCGCATGGATTTGAAGCCAACTCGTTTGCTTCGCCTGCATTTGTAGCTATATCGCATACGTCGGAAGTATTTGAAGCTAAACCATTTGTTTCGCATGAATATGAAGCTAAACCATGTGTTTCGCATGAATTAGAAGCTTAATTATGTGTTTGGCATGGAGTTGACGCCAACTCGTTCGTTTCGCCTGCATTTGAAGCTATATCACTTATATCGCAAGTATTTGAAGCTAAATCATTTGTTTCGCATGGATCTGAAGCAAACACGATTATTTCGACAGCATTTGAAACTATATCACTTATATCGCAAGTATTTGAAGCTACATCATGTGTTTCGCATGGATTTGAAGCTAACTCGTTTGTTTCGCCTGCATTTGAAGCTATATCACTTACGTCGCAAGTATTTGAAACTAAATCATTTGTTTCGCATGGATTTGATACTAAACCTTATACATTTGAAGCTACATCATGTGTTTTGCATGGATATGAAGGTAACTCGTTTATTTCGCCAGTATTTGAAGCTATATCCCTTATATCGCAAGTATATGAAGCTAAATCATTTGTTTCGCTTGGAGTAGAAGCTAAACCTTATACATCGCATTGATTTGAAGTAACATCATGTGTTTCGCATGGATTTGAAGCTAATCTTTCTACATCACATTGATTTGAAGCTACATCATGTGTTTCGCATGGATTTGAAGCTAACTCGATTATTTCGCCAGCATTTGAAACTATATCACTTATATCGCAAGTATTTGAATCTAAATAATTTGTTTCGCATGGATTTGAAGCTAAACCATCTATATCGCATTGATTTGAAGCTACATCATGTGTTTCGCATGGATTTGAAGCTAACCTTACTACATCGCATTGATTTGAAGCTAGATCATGTGTTTCGCATGGATTTGAAGCTAACTCGTTTGTTTGACCAGTATTTGAATCTAAACCATTTGTTTCGCCTGGATTTGAAGCTAAACCTTCTACATCGCATTGATTTGAAGCTACATCATATGTTTCGCTTAGTTTTTGAATCTAACTCGGTTATTTCGCCAGCATTTGAAGCTATATTACTTATATCGCAAGTATTTGAAGCTAAATCATTTGTTTCTCATGGATTTGAAGATAAACCTTATACACTGCATTGATTTGAAGCTACATCATGTGTTTCGCATGGATTTGACGCCAACTCGTTTGCTTCGCCTGCATTTGTAGCTATATCACTTATATCGCAAGTATTTGAATCTAAATCATTTGATTCGCATGGATTTGAAGCTAAACCTTCTACATCGCATTGATTTGAAGCTACATCATATGTCTCGCATGGATTTGAAGCTGTCTCGATTATTTCGCCAGCATTTGATGCTAGACCACTTATATCGCAAGTATTTGAAGTTAAATCACTTGCTACACATGGATATGAAGCTAAACCTTCTACATCGTTTTGATTTGAAGCTACATCATGTGTTTCGCATGGATTTGAAGCTAACTCGATTATTTCGCAAGCATTTGATGCTAGCCCACTTAGATCGCAAGTATTTGAAGCTAAATCATTTGTTTCGCATGGATCTGAAGCCAAACCTTCTACATCGCATTGATTTGGTGCTACATCATATGTTTCGCATGGATTTGAAGCTAACTCGTTTATTTCGCCAGCATTTGAAGCTATATCACTTATATCGCAAGCATTTGAAGCCAAATCATTTGTTTCGCATGGATTTGAAGCAAACACGATTATTTCGACAGCATTTCAAGCTATATCACTTATATCGCAAGTTTTTGAAGCTAAATCATTTGTTTCGCTTGGATTTGAAGCTAACTCGATTATTTCGCCAGCATTTGAAACTATATCACGTATATCGCAAGTATTTGAATCTAAATAATTTGTTTCGCATGGATTTGAAGCTAAACCATCTATATCGCATTGATTTGAAGCTACATCATGTGCTTCGCTTGGATTTGAAGCTAACTCGATTATTTTGCCAGCATTTTAAGCTATATTACACATATCGCAAGTATTTGAAGCTAAATCATTTGTTTCGCATGGACTTGAATAGCTAAATAATATACATCGCATTGATTTGAAGCTACATCATGTGCTTCGCATGGATTTGAAGCTATCTCGTTTATTTCGCCATCATTTGAAGCTATATCACTTATATCGCAAGTATTTGAAGCTAAATCATTTGTTTCGCATGGAGTAGAAGCTAAACCTTATACATCGCATTGATTTGAAGGAACATCATGTGTTTCGCATAGATTTGAAGCAAACACGATTATTACGACAGCATTTGAAACTATATCACTTATATCGCAAGTATTTGAAGCTACATCATGTGTTTCGCATGGATTTGAAGCTAACTCGTTTGTTTCGCCTGCATTTGAAGCTATATCACTTACGTCGCAAGTATTTGAAGCTAAATCATTTGTTTCGCATGGATTTGATACTAAACCTTATACATTTGAAGCTACATCATGTGTTTCGCATGGATTTGAAGGTAAATCGTGTATTTCGCCAGCATTTGAAGCTATATCCCTTATATCGCAAGTATATGAAGCTAAATCATTTGTTTCGCATGAATTTGAAGCTAAACCATGTGTTTCGCATGAATTTTAAGCTAAATTATGTGATGCGCATGGATTTGAAGGTAATGCGTTTGTTACGCCTGCATTTCAAACTATATCACTTAAATCACAAGTATTTGAATGAAAATCATTTATTTAACATGGATTTGAAACAATTCCTTCTACATCGCTTAGATTTGAACCTACATCATGTGTTTCGCATGCATTTGAAGCTAACTCGGTTATTTCGCCAGCATTTGAAGCTATATCACTTATATCGCAAGTATTTGAAGCTAAATCATTTGTTTCGCATGGATCTGAAGCCAAACCTTCTACATCGCATTGATTTGATGCTACATCATATCTTTCGCATGGATTTGAAGCTATCTCGTTTATTTCGCTAGCATTTGAAGCTATATCACTTATATCGCAAGCATTTGAAGATAAATCATTTGTTTCGCATGGATTTGATACTAAACCTTATACATTTGAAGCTACATCATGTGTTTCGCATGGATTTGAAGCTAACTCGTTTATTTCGCCATAATTTGAAACTATATCACTCTTATCGCAAGCATTTGAAGCTAAATAATTTGTTTCGCATGGATTTGAAGCTAAACCATCTACATCGCATTGATTTGAAGCTATATCATGTTTTTCGCATGGATTTGAAGCTAACTCGATTATTTCGCAAGCATTTGATGCTAGACCACTTAGATCGCAAGTATTTGAAGTTAAATCATTTGTTTCGCGTTGATTTGAAGCTAAACCTTCAACATCGCATTGATTTGAAGCTACATCATGTGTTTCGCATGGATTTGAAGCAAACACGTTCGTTCCGCCTGCATTTGAAGCAATATCACTTATATCGCAAGTATTTGATGATAAATCATTTGCTTCGCTCGGATTTGAAGCTAACTCGATTATTTCGCCAGCATTTGAAGCTATATCACTTATATCGCAAGTATTTGAAGCTAAATCATTTGTTTCCCGTGGATCTGAAGCCAAACCTTCTACATCGCATTGATTTGAAGTTACATCATATGTTTCGCATGGATTTGATGCTAACTCGATTATTTCGCCAGCATTTGAAACTATATCACT
Organism: Megalopta genalis; assembly: GCF_051020955.1. NCBI lineage: Eukaryota > Metazoa > Arthropoda > Insecta > Hymenoptera > Halictidae > Megalopta > Megalopta genalis. The sequence continues at coordinate 14,789 of NW_027478120.1, read as the reverse complement.
TATATCGCAAGTATTTGAAGCTAAATCATTTGATTCGCATGGATTTGAAGCTAAACCTTCTAGATCGCATTGATTTGAAACTACATCATGTGTTTCGCATGGATTTGAAGCTAACTCGTTTGTTTGACACGTATTTGAAGCTAAATCATTTGTTTCGCTTGGATTTGGAGCAAAACCTTCTACATCGCATTGATTTGAGGCTACATCATGTGCTTCGCTTAGATTAGAAGCTAACTCGATTATTTCGCCAGCATTTGAAGCTATATCACTTATATCGCAAGTATTTGAAGCTACATCATGTGTTTCGCATGGATTTGAAGCTAACTCGATTATTTCGCCAGCATTTGAAACTATATCACTTATATCGCAAGTATTTGAAGCTAAATAATTTGATTCGCATGGATTTGAAGCTAACTCGATTATTTCGCCATAATTTGAATCTATATCACTTATAACGCAAGTATTTGAAGCTAAATAATTTGTTTCGCATGGATTAGAAGCTAAACCTTCTACATCGCATTGATTTGAAGCTACATCATGTGTTTCGCATAGATTTGAGGCTAACTCGTTTATTTCGCCAGCATTTGAAGCTATATCACTTATATCGCAAGTATTTGAAGCTAAGTCATTTGTTTCGCATGGGTTTGATTCTAAACCATCTACATCGCATTGATTTGAAGTTACATCATATGTTTCGCATGGATCTGAAGCTAACTCGTTTGTTTGACCAGTATTTGAATCTAAACCATTTGTTTCGCCTGGATTTGAAGCTAAACCTTCTACATCGCATTGATTTGAAGCTACATCATATGTTTCGCTTAGTTTTTGAATCTAACTCGGTTATTTCGCCAGCATTTGAAGCTATATTACTTACATCGCAAGTATTTGAAGCTAAATCATTTGTTTCTCATGGATTTGAAGATAAACCTTATACATCGCATTGATTTGAAGCTACATCATGTGTTTCGCATGGATTTGACGCCAACTCGTTTGCTTCGTCTGCATTTGTAGCTATATCACTTATATCGCAAGTATTTGAATCTAAATCATTTGATTCGCATGGATTTGAAGCTAAACCTTCTACATCGCATTGATTTGAAGCTACATCATGTGTTTCGCATGGATTTGCAGCTATCTCGATTATTTCGCCAGCATTTGATGCTAGACCACTTATATCGCAAGTATTTGAAGTTAAATCACACGCTACACATGGATATGAAGCTAAACCTTCTACATCGTTTTGATTTGAAGCTACATCATGTGTTTCGCATGGATTTGAAGCTAACTCGATTATTTCGCAAGCATTTGATGCTAGACCACTTACATCGCAAGTATTTGAAGTTAAATCATTTGTTTCGCGTGGATTTGAAGCTAAACCTTCAACATCGCATTGATTTGAAGCTACATCATGTGTTTCGCATGGATTTGAAGCTAACTCGTTTGTTTCGCCTGCATTTGAAGCTATATCACTTACGTCGCAAGTATTAGAAGCTAAATCATTTGTTTCGCATGGATTTGATACTAAACCTTATACATTTGAAGCTACATCATGTGTTTCGCATGGATATGAAGGTAACTCGTTTATTTCGCCAGTATTTGAAGCTATATCCCTTATATCGCAAGTATATGAAGCTAAATCATTTGTTTCGCATGGAGTAGAAGCTAAACCTTATACATCGCATTGATTTGAAGTAATATCATGTGTTTCGCATGGATTTGAAGCTAATCTTTCTACATCGCATTGATTTGAAGCTACATCATGTGTTTCGCATGGATTTGAAGCTAACTCGATTATTTCGCCAGCATTTGAAACTATATCACTTATATCGCAAGTATTTGAAGCTAAATCATTTGTTTCGCATGGAGTTGAATCTAAACCTTACACATCGCATTGATTTGAAGCAACATCATGTGTTTCGCATGGATTTGAAGCTAATCTTTCTACATCGCAATGACATGAAGCTACATCATGTGTTTCGCATGGATTTGAAGCTAACTCGTTTGTTTGACCAGTATTTGAAGCTAAATCATTTGTTTCGCCTGGATTTGAAGCTAAACCTTCTACGTCGCATTGATTTGAAGCTACATCATGTGTTTCGCATGGATTTGAAGCTAACTCGTTCGTTTCGCCACCATTTGAAGCTATATCACTTATATCGCAAGTTTTTGAAGCTAAATCATTTGTTTCTCTTGGATTTGAAGCTAACTCGATTATTTCGCCAGCATTTGAAACTATATCACTTATATCGCAAGTATTTGAATCTAAATAATTTGTTTCGCATGGATTTGAAGCTAAACCTTCTACATCGCATTGATTTGAAGCTACATCATGTGTTTCGCATGGATTTGAAGCTAATCTTTCTACATGGCAATGATTTGAAGCTACATTATGTGTTTCGCATGGATTTGAAGCCAACTCGTTTGCTTCGCCTGCATTTGTAGCTATATCGCATACGTCGGAAGTATTTGAAGCTAAACCATTTGTTTCGCATGAATATGAAGCTAAACCATGTGTTTCGCATGAATTAGAAGCTTAATTATGTGTTTGGCATGGAGTTGACGCCAACTCGTTCGTTTCGCCTGCATTTGAAGCTATATCACTTATATCGCAAGTATTTGAAGCTAAATCATTTGTTTCGCATGGATCTGAAGCAAACACGATTATTTCGACAGCATTTGAAACTATATCACTTATATCGCAAGTATTTGAAGCTACATCATGTGTTTCGCATGGATTTGAAGCTAACTCGTTTGTTTCGCCTGCATTTGAAGCTATATCACTTACGTCGCAAGTATTTGAAACTAAATCATTTGTTTCGCATGGATTTGATACTAAACCTTATACATTTGAAGCTACATCATGTGTTTTGCATGGATATGAAGGTAACTCGTTTATTTCGCCAGTATTTGAAGCTATATCCCTTATATCGCAAGTATATGAAGCTAAATCATTTGTTTCGCTTGAAGTAGAAGCTAAACCTTATACATCGCATTGATTTGAAGTAACATCATGTGTTTCGCATGGATTTGAAGCTAATCTTTCTACATCACATTGATTTGAAGCTACATCATGTGTTTCGCATGGATTTGAAGCTAACTCGATTATTTCGCCAGCATTTGAAACTATATCACTTATATCGCAAGTATTTGAATCTAAATAATTTGTTTCGCATGGATTTGAAGCTAAACCATCTATATCGCATTGATTTGAAGCTACATCATGTGTTTCGCATGGATTTGAAGCTAACCTTACTACATCGCATTGATTTGAAGCTAGATCATGTGTTTCGCATGGATTTGAAGCTAACTCGTTTGTTTGACCAGTATTTGAATCTAAACCATTTGTTTCGCCTGGATTTGAAGCTAAACCTTCTACATCGCATTGATTTGAAGCTACATCATATGTTTCGCTTAGTTTTTGAATCTAACTCGGTTATTTCGCCAGCATTTGAAGCTATATTACTTATATCGCAAGTATTTGAAGCTAAATCATTTGTTTCTCATGGATTTGAAGATAAACCTTATACACTGCATTGATTTGAAGCTACATCATGTGTTTCGCATGGATTTGACGCCAACTCGTTTGCTTCGCCTGCATTTGTAGCTATATCACTTATATCGCAAGTATTTGAATCTAAATCATTTGATTCGCATGGATTTGAAGCTAAACCTTCTACATCGCATTGATTTGAAGCTACATCATATGTCTCGCATGGATTTGAAGCTGTCTCGATTATTTCGCCAGCATTTGATGCTAGACCACTTATATCGCAAGTATTTGAAGTTAAATCACTTGCTACACATGGATATGAAGCTAAACCTTCTACATCGTTTTGATTTGAAGCTACATCATGTGTTTCGCATGGATTTGAAGCTAACTCGATTATTTCGCAAGCATTTGATGCTAGCCCACTTAGATCGCAAGTATTTGAAGCTAAATCATTTGTTTCGCATGGATCTGAAGCCAAACCTTCTACATCGCATTGATTTGGTGCTACATCATATGTTTCGCATGGATTTGAAGCTAACTCGTTTATTTCGCCAGCATTTGAAGCTATATCACTTATATCGCAAGCATTTGAAGCCAAATCATTTGTTTCGCATGGATTTGAAGCAAACACGATTATTTCGACAGCATTTCAAGCTATATCACCTATATCGCAAGTTTTTGAAGCTAAATCATTTGTTTCGCTTGGATTTGAAGCTAACTCGATTATTTCGCCAGCATTTGAAACTATATCACGTATATCGCAAGTATTTGAATCTAAATAATTTGTTTCGCATGGATTTGAAGCTAAACCATCTATATCGCATTGATTTGAAGCTACATCATGTGCTTCGCTTGGATTTGAAGCTAACTCGATTATTTTGCCAGCATTTTAAGCTATATTACACATATCGCAAGTATTTGAAGCTAAATCATTTGTTTCGCATGGACTTGAATAGCTAAATAATATACATCGCATTGATTTGAAGCTACATCATGTGCTTCGCATGGATTTGAAGCTATCTCGTTTATTTCGCCATCATTTGAAGCTATATCACTTATATCGCAAGTATTTGAAGCTAAATCATTTGTTTCGCATGGAGTAGAAGCTAAACCTTATACATCGCATTGATTTGAAGGAACATCATGTGTTTCGCATAGATTTGAAGCAAACACGATTATTACGACAGCATTTGAAACTATATCACTTATATCGCAAGTATTTGAAGCTACATCATGTGTTTCGCATGGATTTGAAGCTAACTCGTTTGTTTCGCCTGCATTTGAAGCTATATCACTTACGTCGCAAGTATTTGAAGCTAAATCATTTGTTTCGCGCATGGATTTGATACTAAACCTTATACATTTGAAGCTACATCATGTGTTTCGCATGGATTTGAAGGTAAATCGTTTATTTCGCCAGCATTTGAAGCTATATCCCTTATATCGCAAGTATATGAAGCTAAATCATTTGTTTCGCATGAATTTGAAGCTAAACCATGTGTTTCGCATGAATTTTAAGCTAAATTATGTGATGCGCATGGATTTGAAGGTAATGCGTTTGTTACGCCTGCATTTCAAACTATATCACTTAAATCGCAAGTATTTGAATGAAAATCATTTATTTAACATGGATTTGAAACAATTCCTTCTACATCGCATTGATTTGATGCTACATCATATGTTTCGCATGGATTTGAAGCTAACTCGTTTATTTCGCCAGCATTTGAAGCTATATCACTTATATCGCAAGCATTTGAAGCCAAATCATTTGTTTCGCATGGATTTGAAGCAAACACGATTATTTCGACAGCATTTGAAACTATATCACTTATATCGCAAGTATTTGAAGCTACATCATGTGTTTCGCATGGATTTGAAGCTAACTCGTTCGTTTGACCAGAATATGAAGCTAAATCATTTGTTTCGCCTGGATTTGAAGCTAAACCTTCTACATCGCATTGATTTGAAGCTACATCATATGTTTCGCTTAGTTTTTGAATCTAACTCGGTTATTTCGCCAGCATTTGAAGCTATATTACTTATATCGCAACTATTTGAAGCTAAATCATTTGTTTCTCATGGATTTGAAGATAAACCTTATACATCGCATTGATTTGAAGCTACATCATGTGTTTCGCATGGATTTGACGCCAACTCGTTTGCTTCGCCTGCATTTGTAGCTATATCACTTATATCGCAAGTATTTGAATCTAAATCATTTGATTCGCATGGAGTTGAAGCTAAACCTTACACATCGCATTGATTTGAAGCAACATCATGTGTTTCGCATGGATTTGAAGCTAATCTTTCTACATCGCATTCACATGAAGCTACATCATGTGTTTCGCATGGATTTGAAGCTAACTCGTTTGTTTGACCAGTATTTGAAGCTAAATCATTTGTTTCGCCTGGATTTGAAGCTAAACATTCTACGTCGCATTGATTTGAAGCTACATCATGTGTTTCGCATGGATTTGAAGCTAACTCGTTCGTTTCGCCACCATTTGAAGCTATATCACTTATATCGCAAGTATTTGAATCTAAATAATTTGTTTCGCATGGATTTGAAGCTAAACCATCTATATCGCATTTGATTTGAAGCTACATCATGTGTTTCGCATGGATTTGAAGCTAACCTTACTACATCGCATTGATTTGAAGCTAGATCATGTGTTTCGCATGGATTTGAAGCTAACTCGTTTGTTTGACCAGTATTTGAATCTAAATCATTTGTTTCGCCTGGATTTGAAGCTAAACCTTCTACATCGCATTGATTTGAAGCTACATCATATGTTTCGCTTAGTTTTTGAATCTAACTCGGTTATTTCGCCAGCATTTGAATCTATATTACTTATATCGCAAGTATTTGAAGCTAAATCATTTGTTTCTCATGGATTTGAAGATAAACCTTATACATCGCATTGATTTGAAGCTACATCATGTGTTTCGCATGGATTTGACGCCAACTCGTTTGCTTCGCCTGCATTTGTAGCTATATCACTTATATCGCAAGTATTTGAATCTAAATCATTTGATTCGCATGGATTTGAAGCTAAACCTTCTACATCGCATTGATTTGAAGCTACATCATATGTTTCGCATGGATTTGAAGCTATCTCGATTATTTCGCCAGCATTTGATGCTAGAGCACTTATATCGCAAGTATTTGAAGTTAAATCACTTGCTACACATGGATATGAAGCTAAACCTTCTACATCGTTTTGATTTGAAGATACATCATGTATTTCGCATGGATTTGAAGCTAACTCGATTATTTCGCAAGCATTTGATGCTAGACCACTTAGATCGCAAGTATTTGAAGCTAAATCATTTGTTTCGCATGGATCTGAAGCCAAACCTTCTACATCGCATTGATTTGATGCTACATCATATGTTTCGCATGGATTTGAAGCTAACTCGTTTATTTCGCCAGCATTTGAAGCTATATCACTTATATCGCAAGCATTTGAAGCCAAATCATTTGTTTCGCATGGATTTGAAGCAAACACGATTATTTCGACAGCATTTGAAACTATATCACTTATATCGCAAGTATTTGAAGCTACATCATGTGTTTCGCATGGATTTGAAGCTAACTCGTTTGTTTCGCCTGCATTTGAAGCTATATCACTTACGTCGCAAGTATTTGAAGCTAAATCATTTGTTTCGCATGGATTTGATACTAAACCTTATGCATTTGAAGCTACATCATGTGTTTCGCATGGATATGAAGGTAACTCGCTTATTTCGCCAATATTTGAAGCTACATCCCTTATATCGCAAGTATATGAAGCTAAATCATTTGTTTCGCATGGAGTAGAAGCTAAACCTTATACATCGCATTGATTTGAAGTAATATCATGTGTTTCGCATGGATTTGAAGCTAATCTTTCTACATCGCATTGATTTGAAGCTACATCATGTGTTTCGCATGGATTTGAAGCTAACTCGATTATTTCGCCAGCATTTGAAACTATATCACTTATATCGCAAGTATTTGAAGCTAAATCATTTGTTTCGCATGGAGTTGAAGCTAAACCTTACACATCGCATTGATTTGAAGCTAGATCATTTGTTTCGCATGGATTTGAAGCTAACTCGTTTGTTTTGACCAGTATTTGAATCTAAACCATTTGTTTCGCCTGGATTTGAAGCTAAACCTTCTACATCGCATTGATTTGAAGCTACATCATATGTTTCGCTTAGTTTTTGAATCTAACTCGGTTATTTCGCCAGCATTTGAAGCTATATTACTTATATCGCAAGTATTTGAAGCAAAATCATTTGTTTCTCATGGATTTGAAGATAAACCTTATACATCGCATTGATTTGAAGCTACATCATATGTTTCGCATGGATTTGAAGCTAACTCGTTTATTTCGCCAGCATTTGAAGCTATATCACTTATATCGCAAGCATTTGAAGCCAAATCATTTGTTTCGCATGGATTTGAAGCAAACACGATTATTTCGACAGCATTTGAAACTATATCACTTATATCGCAAGTATTTGAAGCTACATCATGTGTTTCGCATGGATTTGAAGCTAACTCGTTTGTTTCGCCTGCATTTGAAGCTATATCACTTACGTCGCAAGTATTTGAAGCTAAATCATTTGTTTCGCATGGATTTGATACTAAACCTTATACATTTGAAGCTACATCATGTGTTTCGCATGGATATGAAGGTAACTCGTTTATTTCGCCAATATTTGAAGCTATATCCCTTATATCGCAAGTATATGAAGCTAAATCATTTGTTTCGCATGGAGTAGAAGCTAAACCTTATACATCGCATTGATTTGAAGTAATATCATGTGTTTCGCATGGATTTGAAGCTAATCTTTCTACATCGCATTGATTTGAAGCTACATCATGTGTTTCGCATGGATTTGAAGCTAACTCGATTATTTCGCCAGCATTTGAAACTATATCACTTATATCGCAAGTATTTGAAGCTAAATCATTTGTTTCGCATGGAGTTGAAGCTAAACCTTACACATCGCATTGATTTGAAGCTAGATCATTTGTTTCGCATGGATTTGAAGCTAACTCGTTTGTTTGACCAGTATTTGAATCTAAACCATTTGTTTCGCCTGGATTTGAAGCTAAACCTTCTACATCGCATTGATTTGAAGCTACATCATATGTTTCGCTTAGTTTTTGAATCTAACTCGGTTATTTCGCCAGCATTTGAAGCTATATTACTTATATCGCAAGTATTTGAAGCTAAATCATTTGTTTCTCATGGATTTGAAGATAAACCTTATACATCGCATTGATTTGAAGCTACATCATGTGTTTCGCATGGATTTGACGCCAACTCGTTTGCTTCGTCTGCATTTGTAGCTATATCACTTATATCGCAAGTATTTGAATCTAAATCATTTGATTCGCATGGATTTGAAGCTAAACCTTCTACATCGTTTTGATTTGAAGATACATCATGTATTTCGCATGGATTTGAAGCTAACTCGATTATTTCGCAAGCATTTGATGCTAGACCACTTAGATCGCAAGTATTTGAAGCTAAATCATTTGTTTCGCATGGATCTGAAGCCAAACCTTCTACATCGCATTGATTTGATGCTACATCATATGTTTCGCATGGATTTGAAGCTAACTCGTTTATTTCGCCAGCATTTGAAGCTATATCACTTATATCGCAAGCATTTGAAGCCAAATCATTTGTTTCGCATGGATTTGAAGCAAACACGATTATTTCGTCAGCATTTGAAACTATATCACTTATATCGCAAGTATTTGAAGCTACATCATGTGTTTCGCATGGATTTGAAGCTAACTCGTTTGTTTCGCCTGCATTTGAAGCTATATCACTTACGTCGCAAGTATTTGAAGCTAAATCATTTGTTTCGCATGCATTTGATACTAAACCTTATACATTTGAAGCTACATCATGTGTTTCGCATGGATATGAAGGTAACTCGTTTATTTCGCCAATATTTGAAGCTATATCCCTTATATCGCAAGTATATGAAGCTAAATCATTTGTTTCGCATGGAGTAGAAGCTAAACCTTATACATCGCATTGATTTGAAGTAATATCATGTGTTTCGCATGGATTTGAAGCTAATCTTTCTACATCGCATTGATTTGAAGCTACATCATGTGTTTCGCATGGATTTGAAGCTAACTCGATTATTTCGCCAGCATTTGAAACTATATCACTTATATCGCAAGTATTTGAAGCTAAATCATTTGTTTCGCATGGAGTTGAAGCTAAACCTTACACATCGCATTGATTTGAAGCTAGATCATTTGTTTCGCATGGATTTGAAGCTAACTCGTTTGTTTGACCAGTATTTGAATCTAAACCATTTGTTTCGCCTCGATTTGAAGCTAAACCTTCTACATCGCATTGATTTGAAGCTACATCATATGTTTCGCTTAGTTTTTGAATCTAACTCGGTTATTTCGCCAGCATTTGAAGCTATATTACTTATATCGCAAGTATTTGAAGCTAAATCATTTGTTTCTCATGGATTTGAAGATAAACCTTATACATCGCATTGATTTGAAGCTACATCATGTGTTTCGCATGGATTTGACGCCAACTCGTTTGCTTCGTCTGCATTTGTAGCTATATCACTTACATCGCAAGTATTTGAATCTAAATCATTTGATTCGCATGGATTTGAAGCTAAACCTTCTACATCGCATTGATTTGAAGCTACATCATATGTTTCGCATGGATTTGAAGCTATCTCGATTATTTCGCCAGCATTTGATGCTAGAGCACTTATATCGCAAGTATTTGAAGTTAAATCACTTGCTACACATGGATATGAAGCTAAACCTTCTACATCGTTTTGATTTGAAGATACATCATGTATTTCGCATGGATTTGAAGCTAACTCGATTATTTCGCAAGCATTTGATGCTAGACCACTTAGATCGCAAGTATTTGAAGCTAAATCATTTGTTTCGCATGGATCTGAAGCCAAACCTTCTACATCGCATTGATTTGATGCTACATCATATGTTTCGCATGGATTTGAAGCTAACTCGTTTATTTCGCCAGCATTTGAAGCTATATCACTTATATCGCAAGTATTTGAAGCTAAATCATGTGTTTCGCACGGATTTGACGCCAACTCGTTTGCTTCGCCTGCATTTGTAGCTATATCACGGATATCGCAAGTATTTGAATCTAAATCATTTGATTCGCATGGATTTGAAGCTAAACCTTCTACATCGCATTGATTTGAAGCTACATCATATGTTTCGAATGGATTTGAAGCTATCTCGATTATTTCGCCAGCATTTGATGCTAGATCACCTATATCGCAAGTATTTGAATCTAAATAATTTGTTTCGCATGGATTTGAAGCTAAACCATCTATATCGCATTGATTTGAAGCTACATCATGTGTTTCGCATGGTTTTGACGCCAACTCGTTTGCTTCGCCTGCATTTGTAGCTATATCACTTATATCGCAAGTATTTGAAGCTAAATCATGTGTTTCGCATGGATTTGACGCCAACTCGTTTGCTTCGCCTGCATTTGTAGCTATATCACTTATATCGCAAGTATTTGAATCTAAATCATTTGATTCGCATGGATTTGATGCTAAAACTTCTACATCGCATTGATTTGAAGCTACATCATGTGTTTCGCATGGTTTTGACGCCAACTCGTTTGCTTCGCCTGCATTTGTAGCTATATCACTTATATCGCAAGTATTTGAAGCTAAATCATGTGTTTCGCACGGATTTGACGCCAACTCGTTTGCTTCGCCTGCATTTGTAGCTATATCACGGATATCGCAAGTATTTGAATCTAAATCATTTGATTCGCATGGATTTGAAGCTAAACCTTCTACATCGCATTGATTTGAAGCTACATCATATGTTTCGAATGGATTTGAAGCTATCTCGATTATTTCGCCAGCATTTGATGCTAGATCACCTATATCGCAAGTATTTGAATCTAAATAATTTGTTTCGCATGGATTTGAAGCTAAACCATCTATATCGCATTGATTTGAAGCTACATCATGTGTTTCGCATGGTTTTGACGCCAACTCGTTTGCTTCGCCTGCATTTGTAGCTATATCACTTATATCGCAAGTATTTGAAGCTAAATCATGTGTTTCGCATGGATTTGACGCCAACTCGTTTGCTTCGCCTGCATTTGTAGCTATATCACTTATATCGCAAGTATTTGAATCTAAATCATTTGATTCGCATGGATTTGATGCTAAAACTTCTACATCGCATTGATTTGAAGCTACATCATGTGTTTCGCATGGTTTTGACGCCAACTCGTTTGCTTCGCCTGCATTTGTAGCTATTTCACTTATATCGCAAGTATTTGAATCTAAATCATTTGATTCGCATGGATTTGAAGCTAAACCTTCTACATCGCATTGATTTGAAGCTACATCATATGTTTCGCATGGATTTGAAGCTATCTCGATTATTTCGCCAGCATTTGATGCTAGAGCACTTATATCGCAAGTATTTGAAGTTAAATCACTTGCTACACATGGATATGAAGCTAAACCTTCTACATCGTTTTGATTTGAAGATACATCATGTATTTCGCATGGATTTGAAGCTAACTCGATTATTTCGCAAGCATTTGATGCTAGACCACTTAGATCGCAAGTATTTGAAGCTAAATCATTTGTTTCGCATGGATCTGAAGCCAAACCTTCTACATCGCATTGATTTGATGCTACATCATATGTTTCGCATGGATTTGAAGCTAACTCGTTTATTTCGCCAGCATTTGAAGCTATATCACTTATATCGCAAGCATTTGAAGCCAAATCATTTGTTTCGCATGGATTTGAAGCAAACACGATTATTTCGACAGCATTTGAAACTATATCACTTATATCGCAAGTATTTGAAGCTACATCATGTGTTTCGCATGGATTTGAAGCTAACTCGTTTGTTTGACCAGAATTTGAAGCTAAATCATTTGTTTCGCCTGGATTTGAAGCTAAACCTTCTGCATCGCATTGATTTGAAGCTACGTCATGTGTTTCGCATGGATTTGAAGCTAACTCGTTCGTTTCGCCACCATTTGAAGCTATATCACTTATATCGCAAGTTTTGAAGCTAAATCATTTGTTTCGCTTGGATTTGAAGCTAACTCGATTATTTCGCCTGCATTTGTAGCTATATCACTTATATCGCAAGTATTTGAAGCTAAATCATGTGTTTCGCATGGATTTGACACCAACTCGTTTGCTTCGCCTGCATTTGTAGCTATATCACTTATATCGCAATTATTTGAATCTAAATCATTTGATTCGCATGGATTTGAAGCTAAACCTTCTACATCGCATTGATTTGAAGCTACATCATATGTTTCGCATGGATTTGAAGCTATCTCGATTATTTCAACAGCATTTGATGCTAGATCACCTATACCGCAAGTATTTGAATCTAAATAATTTGTTTCGCATGGATTTGAAGCTAAACCATCTATATCGCATTGATTTGAAGCTACATCATGTGTTTCGCATGGTTTTGACGCCAACTCGTTTGCTTCGCCTGCATTTGTAGCTATATCACTTATATCGCAAGTATTTGAAGCTAAATCATGTGTTTCGCATGGATTTGACGCCAACTCGTTTGCTTCGCCTGCATTTGTAGCTATATCACTTATATCGCAAGTATTTGAATCTAAATCATTTGATTCGCATGGATTTGATGCTAAAACTTCTACATCGCATTGATTTGAAGCTACATCATGTGTTTCGCATGGTTTTGACGCCAACTCGTTTGCTTCGCCTGCATTTGTAGCTATTTCACTTATATCGCAAGTATTTGAAGCTAAATCATGTGTTTCGCATGGATTTGACGCCAACTCGTTTGCTTCGCCTGCATTTGTAGCTATATCACTTATATCGCAAGTATTTGAATCTAAATCATTTGACTCGCATGGATTTGAAGCTAAACCTTCTACATCGCATTGATTTGAAGCTACATCATATGTTTCGCATGGATTTGAAGCTATCTCGATTATTTCGCCAGCATTTGATGCTAGATCACTTATATCGCAAGTATTTGAAGCTAAATCATTTGTTTCGCATGGAGTAGAAGCTAAACCTTATACATCGCATTGATTTGAAGTAACATCATGTGTTTCGCATGGATTTGAAGCTAATCTTTCTAGATCGCATTGATTTGAAGCTACATCATGTGTTTCGCACGGATTTGAAGCTAACTCGATTATTTCGCCAGCATTTGAAACTATATCACTTATATCGCAAGTATTTGAAGCTAAAGCATTTCTTTCGCATGGATATGAAGCTAATCCTTCTACATCGCATTGATTTGAAGCTACATCATGTGTTTCGCATGGATTTGACGCCAACTCGTTTGCTTCGTCTGCATTTGTAGCTATATCACTTATATCGCAAGTATTTGAATCTAAATCATTTGATTCGCATGGATTTGAAGCTAAACCTTCTACATCGCATTGATTTGAAGCTACATCATATGTTTCGCATGGATTTGAAGCTAACTCGTTTGTTTGACCAGTATTTGAATCTAAACCATTTGTTTCGCCTGGATTTGAAGCTAAACCTTCTACATCGCATTGATTTGAAGCTACATCATATGTTTCGCTTAGTTTTTGAATCTAACTCGGTTATTTCGCCAGCATTTGAAGCTATATTACTTATATCGCAAGTATTTGAAGCTAAATCATTTGTTTCTCATGGATTTGAAGATAAACAATATACATCGCATTGATTTGAAGCTACATCATGTGTTTCGCATGGATTTGACGCCAACTCGTTTGCTTCGTCTGCATTTGTAGCTATATCACTTATATCGCAAGTATTTGAATCTAAATCATTTGATTCGCATGGATTTGAAGCTAAACCTTCTACATCGCATTGATTTGAAGCTACATCATATGTTTCGCATGGATTTGAAGCTATCTCGATTATTTCGCCAGCATTTGATGCTAGAGCACTTATATCGCAAGTATTTGAAGTTAAATCACTTGCTACACATGGATATGAAGCTAAACCTTCTACATCGTTTTGATTTGAAGATACATCATTTATTTCGCATGGATTTGAAGCTAACTCGATTATTTCGCAAGCATTTGATGCTAGACCACTTAGATCGCAAGTATTTGAAGCTAAATCATTTGTTTCGCATGGATCTGAAGCCAAACCTTCTACATCGCATTGATTTGATGCTACATCATATGTTTCGCATGGATTTGAAGCTAACTCGTTCATTTCGCCAGCATTTGAAGCTATATCACTTATATCGCAAGCATTTGAAGCCAAATCATTTGTTTCGCAT
>NW_027478119.1:0-26716 GCF_051020955.1 Megalopta genalis | reverse complement strand
AACAAACGAGTTAGCTTAAAATCCATGCGAAACACACGACTTAGCAGCAAATCAATGCGATGTAAAAGGTTTAGCTTCAAATCCATGGGAAACCAATGATTTAGCTTCAGATACTTGCGATATAAGTGACATAGTTTCAAATGCAGACGAAATAAACGAGTTAGCTTAAATCCATGCGAAACTCATGATTTTGCAGCAAATCAATGCGATGTAGAAGGTTTAGCTTCAAATCCAAGCGAAACCAATGATTTAGCTTCAGATACTTGCGATATAAGTGACATAGTTTCAAATGCAGACGAAACAAACGAGTTAGCTTAAAATCCATGCGAAACACATGATTTAGCAGCAAATCAATGCGATGTAGATGGTTTAGCTTTAAATCCATGCGATACAAATGGTTTAGCTACAAATACTTGTGATATACGTTATTTAGATTCAACTGCATGCGTAACAAACGAATTAGCTTCAAATCTAAGCGAAACACATGATTTAGCATCAAATCAATGCGATGTAGAAGGTTTAGCTTCAAATCCATGCGAAACCAATGATTTAGCTTCAGATACTTGCGATATAACTGTTATCGCATCAAATGCAGGCGAGACCAACGTGTTAGCTTCATAACTATGCGGAAAACATGATTTAGCTGCAAGTCAATGCGGTGTAGATGGTTTAGCTTCAAATCCATGCGAAACAAATGATTTAGCATCAGATTCTTGCGATATAAGTGATGTAGCTTCAAATGCAGGCGAAACAAACGAGTTAGCTTCAAATCCATGCGAAACACATGATTATGTTTCAAATCAATGCGATGTAGAAGGTTTAGCTTCAAATCCATACGAAACAAATGATTTAGCTTCAAACACTTGGGATATAAGTGGTATAGCTTCAAATGCAGACAAAGCAATCGAGTTACCTTCAAAATCCATGCGAAACAAATGATCTAGCTTCAAATCAATGCGATGTAGAAGGTTTATCAACAAATCCATGCGAAACAAATTGTTTAGCTTCAGATACTTGCGATACAAGTGATATAGCTTCAAATGCATGCGAAAGACAAGATTTAGGTTCAAATTCATGCGAAACACATGGTTTAGATTCAAATTCAGGCCACACAAATGGTTTAGATTCAGATACTTGTGATATATATGATTTAGCATCAACTGCATGCGAAACAATCGAGTTAGCTTCATATCCATGCGAAACACATTATTTAGCTACAAATCAAGGCGAACTATATGTCCTAGCTTCAAATCCATGCGAAACAAATGATTTAGCTTAAGATACTTGCGATATAACTGTTATCGCATCAAACGCAGGCGAGACCAACGAGTTAGCTTCATAACTATGCGAAACACATGATTTAGCTGCAAGTCAATGCGATGTAGAAGGTTCAGCTTCAAATCCATGCGAAACAAAAGATTTGGCTTCAAACACTTGGCATATAAGTGATATAGCTTCAAATGCAGACGAAACAAACGAGTTTGCTTCAAATCCATGCGAAACACATGATTATGTTTCAAATCAATGCGATGTAGAAGGTTTAGCTTCAAATCCATGCGAAACCAATGATTTAGCTTCAGATACTTGCGATATAAGTGACATAGCTTCAAATGCAGAAGAAACGAACGAGTTAGCACCAAATCCAAGCGAAACACATGATTTAGCTTCATATCAATGCGGTGTAGAAGGTTTAGCTTCAAATCCATGCGAAACCAATGATTTAGATTCGGATACTTGCGATATAAGTGATATAGCTTCAAATGCAGACGAAACAAACGAGTTAGCTTCATATCCAAGCGAAACAGATGATTTAGCTTCAAATCAATGCGATATAGAAGGTTTAGCTTCAAATCCATGCGAAACAAATGATCTAGCTTCAAATCAATGCGATGTAGAAGGTTTATCAACAAATCCATGCGAAACAAATTGTTTAGCATCAGATACTTGCAATAAAAGTGATATAGCTTCAAATGCATGCGAAAGACAAGATTTAGGTTCAAATTCATGCGAAACACATGGTTTAGATTCAAATTCAGGCGAAACAAATGGTTTAGATTCAGATACTTGTGATATATATGATTTAGCATCAACTGCATGTGAAACAATCGAGTTAGCTTCATATCCATGCGAAAGACAAGATTTAGGTTCAAATTCATGCGAAACACATGGTTTAGATTCAAATTCAGGCGAAACAAATGGTTTAGATTCAGATACTTGTGATATATATGATTTAGCATCAACTGCATGTGAAACAATCGAGTTAGCTTCATATCCATGCGAAACACATTATTTAGCTACAAATCAAGGCGAACTATATGTCCTAGCTTCAAATCCATGCGAAACAAATGATTTAGCATCAGATTCTTGCGATATAAGTGATGTAGCTTCAAATGCAGGCGAAACAAACGAGTTAGCTTCAAATCCATGCAAAACACATGATTAAGCTTCAAATGCATGCGAAAAACAAGATTTAGGTCCAAATTCATGCGAAACACATGGTTTAGATTCAAATTCATGCGAAACAAATGGTTTAGCTTCAGATACTAGCGATATATATGATTTAGCATCAACTGCATGCGAAACAAACGAGATAGCTTCAAATCCAAGCGAAACACATGATTTAGCAGCAAATCAATGCGATGTAGAAGGTTTACCTTCAAATCCATGCGAAACCAATGATTTAGCTACAGATACTTGCGATATAAGTGATATAGCTTCAAATTCGGACGAAGCAATGGAGTTAGCTCAAAATCCATGCGAAGCACATGATTTAGCAGCAAATCAATGCGATGTAGAAGGTTTAGCTTCAAATCCATGCGAAACAAATGATTTAGCTTCAAACACTTGGGATATAAGTGATATAGCTTCAAATGCAGACGAAACAAACGAGTTAGCTTCAAATCCATGCGAAACACATGATTATGTTTCAAATCAATGCGATGTAGAAGGTTTAGCTTCAAATCCATGCGAAACAAATGATTTAGCTTCAAACACTTGGGATATAAGTGGTATAGCTTCAAATGCAGACAAAGCAATCGAGTTACCTTCAAAATCCATGCGATACACATGATTTAGCAGCAAATCAATGCGATGTAGAAGGTTTAGCTTTATATCCATGCGAAACCAATGATTAAGCTTCAGATACTTGCGATATAAGTGACATAGTTTCAAATGCAGACGAAATAATCGAGTTAGCTTAAAATCCATGCGAAACACATGATTTAGCAGCAAATCAATGCGATGTAGAAGGTTTAGCTTTAAATCCATGCGATACAAATGGTTTAGCTACAAATATTTGTGATATACGTTATTTAGATTCAACTGCATGCGTAACAAGCGAATTAGCTTCAAATCCAAGCGAAACACATGATTTAGCAGCAAATCAATGCGATGTAGAAGGTTTAGCTTCAAATCCATGCGAAACCAAATATTTAGATTCGGATACTTGCGATATAAGTGACATAGCTTCAAATGCTGAAGAAACAAACGAGTTAGCACCAAATCCAAGCGGATCACATGATTTAGCATCAAATCAATGCGATGTAGAAGGTTTAGCTTCAAATCCATGCGAAACCAATGATTTAGCTTCAGATACTTGTGATATAAGTGACATAGTTTCAAATGAAGACGAAACAAACGAGTTAGCTTAATATCCATGCGAAACGCATGATTTAGCTGCAAATCAATGCGACGTAGAAGGTTTAGCTTCAAATCCATGCGAAACCAAATATTTAGATTCGGATACTTGCGATATAAGTGACATAGCTTCAAATGCTGAAGAAACAAACGAGTTAGCACCAAATCCAAGCGGATCACATGATTTAGCATCAAATCAATGCGATGTAGAAGGTTTAGCTCCAAATCCATGCGAAACCAATGATTTAGCTTCAGATACTTGCAATATAAGTGACATAGTTTCAAATTGCAGGCGAAACAAACGAGTTAGATTCAAATCCATTCGACACTCATGATTCAGCTTCAAATCAATGCGAAGTAGAAGGCTTAGGTTCAAATTCATGCGAAACACATGGTTTAGATTCAAATTCATGCGAAACAAATGGTTTAGCTTCAGATACTTGATATATATATGATTTAGCATCAACTGCATGCGAAACAAACGAGTTAGATTCGAATACATGTGAAACACATGATTTAGCTTCAAATCAATGCGATGTAGAAGGTTTAGCGTCAAATCCATTCGAAACAATTGATTTTTCTTCAAATACTTGCGATACAAGTGATATAGCTTCAAATGCAGACGAAACCAACGAGTTAGCTTCATATCCAAGCGAAACACATGATTTAGCTTCAAATCAATGCGATATAGAAGGGTTAGCTTCAAATCCATGCGAAACAAATGATTTAGCTTCAAATCAATGCGATGTAGAAGGTTTATCAACAAATCCATGCGAAACAAATTGTTTAGCTTCAAATACTTGCGATACATGTGATATAGCTTCAAATGCATGCGAAAGACAAGATTTAGGTTCAAATTCATGCGAAACACATGGTTTAGATTCAAATTCAGGCGAAACAAATGGTTTAGATTCAGATACTTGTGATATATATGATTTAGCATCAACTGCATGCGAAACAAACGAGTTAGCTTCAAATCCATGCGAAACACATGATTATGTTTCAAATCAATGCGATGTAGAAGGTTTAGCTTCAAATCCATACGAAACAAATGATTTAGCTTCAAACACTTGGGATATAAGTGGTATAGCTTCAAATGCAGACAAAGCAATCGAGTTACTTTCAAAATCCATGCGATACACATGATTTAGCAGCAAATCAATGCGATGTAGAAGGTTTAGCTTCAAATCCATGCGAAACCAATGATTTTTCTTCAAATACTTGCGATACAAGTGATATAGCTTCAAATGCAGACGAAACAAACGAGTTAGCTTCATATCCAAGCGAAACACATTATTTAGCTACAAATCAAGGCGAATTATATGTCCTAGCTTCAAATCCATGCGAAACAAATGATTTAGCTTAAGATACTTGCGATATAACTGTTATCGCATCAAATGCAGGCGAGACCAACGAGTTAGCTTCATAACTATGCGAAACACATGATTTAGCTGCAAGTCAATGCGGTGTAGATGGTTTAGCTTCAAATACATGCGAAACCAATGATTAAGCTTCAGATACTTGCGATATAAGTGACATAGTTTCAAATGCAGACGAAATAATCGAGTTAGCTTAAAATCCATGCGAAACACATGATTTAGCAGCAAATCAATGCGATGTAGAAGGTTTAGCTTTAAATCCATGCGATACAAATGGTTTAGCTACAAATATTTGTGATATACGTTATTTAGATTCAACTGCATGCGTAACAAGCGAATTAGCTTCAAATCCAAGCGAAACACAAGATTTAGCAGCAAATCAATGCGATGTAGAAGGTTTAGCTTCAAACCCATGCGAAACCAATGATTTAGCTTCAGATACTTGCGATATAAGTGACATAGTTTCAAATGCAGACGAAATAAACGAGTTAGCTTAAAATCCATGCGAAACGCATGATTTAGCAGCAAATCAATGCGATGTAGAAGGTTTAGCTTTAAATCCATGCGATACAAATGGTTTAGCTACAAATACTTGTGATATACGTTATTTAGATTCAACTGCATGCGTAACAAACGAATTAGCTTCAAATCCATGCGAAACACATGATTTAGCTGCAAATCAATGCGACGTAGAAGGTTTAGCTTCAAATCCATGCGAAACCAATGATTTAGATTCGGATACTTGCGATATAAGTGACATAGCTTCAAATGCAGAAGAAACAAACGAGTTAGCACCAAATCCAAGCGAAACACATGATTTAGCAGCAAATCAATGCTATGTAGAAGGTTTAGCTTTAAATCCATGCGAAACAAATGGTTTAGATACAAATACTTGTGATATACGTTATTTAGATTCAACTGCATGCGTAACAAACGAATTAGCTTCAAATCCAAGCGAAACACATGATTTAGCAGCAAATCAATGCGATGTAGAAGGTTTAGCTTCAAATCCATGCGAAACCAATGATTTAGCTTCAGATACTTGCGATATAAGTGACATAGTTTAAAATGCAGACGAAACAAACGAGTTAGCTTAAAATCCATGCGAAACACATGATTATGTTTCAAATCAATGCGATGTAGAAGGTTTAGCTTCAAATCCATGCGAAACAAATGATTTAGCTTCAAACACTTGGGATATAAGTGGTATAGCTTCAAATGCAGACAAAGCAATCGAGTTACCTTCAAAATCCATGCGATACACATGATTTAGCAGCAAATCAATGCGATGTAGAAGGTTTAGCTTTATATCCATGCGAAACCAATGATTAAGCTTCAGATACTTGCGATATAAGTGACATAGTTTCAAATGCAGACGAAATAATCGAGTTAGCTTAAAATCCATGCGAAACACATGATTTAGCAGCAAATCAATGCGATGTAGAAGGTTTAGCTTTAAATCCATGCGATACAAATGGTTTAGCTACAAATATTTGTGATATACGTTATTTAGATTCAACTGCATGCGTAACAAGCGAATTAGCTTCAAATCCAAGCGAAACACATGATTTAGCAGTAAATCAATGCGATGTAGAAGGTTTAGCTTCAAACCCATGCGAAACCAATGATTTAGCTTCAGATACTTGCGATATAAGTGACATAGTTTCAACTGCAGACGAAATAAACGAGTTAGCTTAAAATCCATGCGAAACACATGATTTAGCTGCAAATCAATGCGACGTAGAAGGTTTAGCTTCAAATCCATGCGAAACCAATGATTTAGATTCGGATACTTGCGATATAAGTGACATAGCTTCAAATGCAGAAGAAACAAACGAGTTAGCACCAAATCCAAGCGAAACACATGATTTAGCAGCAAATCAATGCTATGTAGAAGGTTTAGCTTTAAATCCATGCGAAACAAATGGTTTAGATACAAATACTTGTGATATACGTTATTTAGATTCAACTGCATGCGTAACAAACGAATTAGCTTCAAATCCAAGCGAAACACATGATTTAGCAGCAAATCAATGCGATGTAGAAGGTTTAGCTTCAAATCCATGCGAAACCAATGATTTAGCTTCAGATACTTGCGATATAAGTGACATAGTTTCAAATGCAGACGAAACAAACGAGTTAGCTTAAAATCCATGCGAAACACATGATTTAGCAGCAAATCAATGCTATGTAGAAGGTTTAGCTTTAAATCCATGCGAAACAAATGGTTTAGCTACAAATACTTGTGATATACGTTATTTAGATTCAACTGCATGCGTAACAAACGAATTAGCTTCAAATCCATGCGAAACACATGATTTAGCAGCAAATCAATGCGATGTAGAAGGTTTAGCTTCAAATCCATACGAAACAAATGATTTAGCTTCAAACACTTGGGATATAAGTGGTATAGCTTCAAATGCAGACAAAGCAATCGAGTTACCTTCAAAATCCATGCGAAACAAATGATCTAGCTTCAAATCAATGCGATGTAGAAGGTTTATCAACAAATCCATGCGAAACAAATTGTTTAGCATCAGATACTTGCGATAAAAGTGATATAGCTTCAAATGCATGCGAAAGACAAGATTTAGGTTCAAATTCATGCGAAACACATGGTTTAGATTCAAATTCAGGCGAAACAAATGGTTTAGATTCAGATACTTGTGATATATATGATTTAGCATCAACTGCATGTGAAACAATCGAGTTAGCTTCATATCCATGCGAAACACATTATTTAGCTACAAATCAAGGCGAACTATATGTCCTAGCTTCAAATCCATGCGAAACAAATGATTTAGCATCAGATTCTTGCGATATAAGTGATGTAGCTTCAAATGCAGGCGAAACAAACGAGTTAGCTTCAAATCCATGCAAAACACATGATTAAGCTTCAAATGCATGCGAAAAACAAGATTTAGGTCCAAATTCATGCGAAACACATGGTTTAGATTCAAATTCATGCGAAACAAATGGTTTAGCTTCAGATACTAGCGATATATATGATTTAGCATCAACTGCATGCGAAACAAACGAGATAGCTTCAAATCCAAGCGAAACACATGATTTAGCAGCAAATCAATGCGATGTAGAAGGTTTACCTTCAAATCCATGCGAAACCAATGATTTATCTACAGATACTTGCGATATAAGTGATATAGCTTCAAATTCGGACGAAGCAATGGAGTTAGCTCAAAATCCATGCGAAGCACATGATTTAGCAGCAAATCAATGCGATGTAGAAGGTTTAGCTTCAAATCCATGCGAAACAAATGATTTAGCTTCAAACACTTGGGATATAAGTGATATAGCTTCAAATGCAGACGAAACAAACGAGTTAGCTTCAAATCCATGCGAAACACATGATTATGTTTCAAATCAATGCGATGTAGAAGGTTTAGCTTCAAATCCATGCGAAACAAATGATTTAGCTTCAAACACTTGGGATATAAGTGGTATAGCTTCAAATGCAGACAAAGCAATCGAGTTACCTTCAAAATCCATGCGATACACATGATTTAGCAGCAAATCAATGCGATGTAGAAGGTTTAGCTTTATATCCATGCGAAACCAATGATTAAGCTTCAGATACTTGCGATATAAGTGACATAGTTTCAAATGCAGACGAAATAATCGAGTTAGCTTAAAATCCATGCGAAACACATGATTTAGCAGCAAATCAATGCGATGTAGAAGGTTTAGCTTTAAATCCATGCGATACAAATGGTTTAGCTACAAATATTTGTGATATACGTTATTTAGATTCAACTGCATGCGTAACAAGCGAATTAGCTTCAAATCCAAGCGAAACACATGATTTAGCAGCAAATCAATGCGATGTAGAAGGTTTAGCTTCAAATCCATGCGAAACCAAATATTTAGATTCGGATACTTGCGATATAAGTGACATAGCTTCAAATGCTGAAGAAACAAACGAGTTAGCACCAAATCCAAGCGGATCACATGATTTAGCATCAAATCAATGCGATGTAGAAGGTTTAGCTTCAAATCCATGCGAAACCAATGATTTAGCTTCAGATACTTGTGATATAAGTGACATAGTTTCAAATGAAGACGAAACAAACGAGTTAGCTTAATATCCATGCGAAACGCATGATTTAGCTGCAAATCAATGCGACGTAGAAGGTTTAGCTTCAAATCCATGCGAAACCAAATATTTAGATTCGGATACTTGCGATATAAGTGACATAGCTTCAAATGCTGAAGAAACAAACGAGTTAGCACCAAATCCAAGCGGATCACATGATTTAGCATCAAATCAATGCGATGTAGAAGGTTTAGCTCCAAATCCATGCGAAACAAATGATTTAGCTTCAGATACTTGCAATATAAGTGACATAGTTTCAAATTGCAGGCGAAACAAACGAGTTAGATTCAAATCCATTCGACACTCATGATTCAGCTTCAAATCAATGCGAAGTAGAAGGCTTAGGTTCAAATTCATGCGAAACACATGGTTTAGATTCAAATTCATGCGAAACAAATGGTTTAGCTTCAGATACTTGATATATATATGATTTAGCATCAACTGCATGCGAAACAAACGAGTTAGATTCGAATACATGTGAAACACATGATTTAGCTTCAAATCAATGCGATGTAGAAGGTTTAGCGTCAAATCCATTCGAAACAATTGATTTTTCTTCAAATACTTGCGATACAAGTGATATAGCTTCAAATGCAGACGAAACCAACGAGTTAGCTTCATATCCAAGCGAAACACATGATTTAGCTTCAAATCAATGCGATATAGAAGGGTTAGCTTCAAATCCATGCGAAACAAATGATTTAGCTTCAAATCAATGCGATGTAGAAGGTTTATCAACAAATCCATGCGAAACAAATTGTTTAGCTTCAAATACTTGCGATACATGTGATATAGCTTCAAATGCATGCGAAAGACAAGATTTAGGTTCAAATTCATGCGAAACACATGGTTTAGATTCAAATTCAGGCGAAACAAATGGTTTAGATTCAGATACTTGTGATATATATGATTTAGCATCAACTGCATGCGAAACAAACGAGTTAGCTTCAAATCCATGCGAAACACATGATTATGTTTCAAATCAATGCGATGTAGAAGGTTTAGCTTCAAATCCATACGAAACAAATGATTTAGCTTCAAACACTTGGGATATAAGTGGTATAGCTTCAAATGCAGACAAAGCAATCGAGTTACTTTCAAAATCCATGCGATACACATGATTTAGCAGCAAATCAATGCGATGTAGAAGGTTTAGCTTCAAATCCATGCGAAACCAATGATTTTTCTTCAAATACTTGCGATACAAGTGATATAGCTTCAAATGCAGACGAAACAAACGAGTTAGCTTCATATCCAAGCGAAACACATTATTTAGCTACAAATCAAGGCGAATTATATGTCCTAGCTTCAAATCCATGCGAAACAAATGATTTAGCTTAAGATACTTGCGATATAACTGTTATCGCATCAAATGCAGGCGAGACCAACGAGTTAGCTTCATAACTATGCGAAACACATGATTTAGCTGCAAGTCAATGCGGTGTAGATGGTTTAGCTTCAAATACATGCGAAACCAATGATTAAGCTTCAGATACTTGCGATATAAGTGACATAGTTTCAAATGCAGACGAAATAATCGAGTTAGCTTAAAATCCATGCGAAACACATGATTTAGCAGCAAATCAATGCGATGTAGAAGGTTTAGCTTTAAATCCATGCGATACAAATGGTTTAGCTACAAATATTTGTGATATACGTTATTTAGATTCAACTGCATGCGTAACAAGCGAATTAGCTTCAAATCCAAGCGAAACACAAGATTTAGCAGCAAATCAATGCGATGTAGAAGGTTTAGCTTCAAACCCATGCGAAACCAATGATTTAGCTTCAGATACTTGCGATATAAGTGACATAGTTTCAAATGCAGACGAAATAAACGAGTTAGCTTAAAATCCATGCGAAACGCATGATTTAGCAGCAAATCAATGCGATGTAGAAGGTTTAGCTTTAAATCCATGCGATACAAATGGTTTAGCTACAAATACTTGTGATATACGTTATTTAGATTCAACTGCATGCGTAACAAACGAATTAGCTTCAAATCCATGCGAAACACATGATTTAGCTGCAAATCAATGCGACGTAGAAGGTTTAGCTTCAAATCCATGCGAAACCAATGATTTAGATTCGGATACTTGCGATATAAGTGACATAGCTTCAAATGCAGAAGAAACAAACGAGTTAGCACCAAATCCAAGCGAAACACATGATTTAGCAGCAAATCAATGCTATGTAGAAGGTTTAGCTTTAAATCCATGCGAAACAAATGGTTTAGATACAAATACTTGTGATATACGTTATTTAGATTCAACTGCATGCGTAACAAACGAATTAGCTTCAAATCCAAGCGAAACACATGATTTAGCAGCAAATCAATGCGATGTAGAAGGTTTAGCTTCAAATCCATGCGAAACCAATGATTTAGCTTCAGATACTTGCGATATAAGTGACATAGTTTAAAATGCAGACGAAACAAACGAGTTAGCTTAAAATCCATGCGAAACACATGATTATGTTTCAAATCAATGCGATGTAGAAGGTTTAGCTTCAAATCCATGCGAAACAAATGATTTAGCTTCAAACACTTGGGATATAAGTGGTATAGCTTCAAATGCAGACAAAGCAATCGAGTTACCTTCAAAATCCATGCGATACACATGATTTAGCAGCAAATCAATGCGATGTAGAAGGTTTAGCTTTATATCCATGCGAAACCAATGATTAAGCTTCAGATACTTGCGATATAAGTGACATAGTTTCAAATGCAGACGAAATAATCGAGTTAGCTTAAAATCCATGCGAAACACATGATTTAGCAGCAAATCAATGCGATGTAGAAGGTTTAGCTTTAAATCCATGCGATACAAATGGTTTAGCTACAAATATTTGTGATATACGTTATTTAGATTCAACTGCATGCGTAACAAGCGAATTAGCTTCAAATCCAAGCGAAACACATGATTTAGCAGTAAATCAATGCGATGTAGAAGGTTTAGCTTCAAACCCATGCGAAACCAATGATTTAGCTTCAGATACTTGCGATATAAGTGACATAGTTTCAACTGCAGACGAAATAAACGAGTTAGCTTAAAATCCATGCGAAACACATGATTTAGCTGCAAATCAATGCGACGTAGAAGGTTTAGCTTCAAATCCATGCGAAACCAATGATTTAGATTCGGATACTTGCGATATAAGTGACATAGCTTCAAATGCAGAAGAAACAAACGAGTTAGCACCAAATCCAAGCGAAACACATGATTTAGCAGCAAATCAATGCTATGTAGAAGGTTTAGCTTTAAATCCATGCGAAACAAATGGTTTAGATACAAATACTTGTGATATACGTTATTTAGATTCAACTGCATGCGTAACAAACGAATTAGCTTCAAATCCAAGCGAAACACATGATTTAGCAGCAAATCAATGCGATGTAGAAGGTTTAGCTTCAAATCCATGCGAAACCAATGATTTAGCTTCAGATACTTGCGATATAAGTGACATAGTTTCAAATGCAGACGAAACAAACGAGTTAGCTTAAAATCCATGCGAAACACATGATTTAGCAGCAAATCAATGCTATGTAGAAGGTTTAGCTTTAAATCCATGCGAAACAAATGGTTTAGCTACAAATACTTGTGATATACGTTATTTAGATTCAACTGCATGCGTAACAAACGAATTAGCTTCAAATCCATGCGAAACACATGATTTAGCAGCAAATCAATGCGATGTAGAAGGTTTAGCTTCAAATCCATACGAAACAAATGATTTAGCTTCAAACACTTGGGATATAAGTGGTATAGCTTCAAATGCAGACAAAGCAATCGAGTTACCTTCAAAATCCATGCGATACACATGATTTAGCAGCAAATCGATGCGATGTAGAAGGTTTAGCTTCAAATCCATGCGAAACCAATGATTTTTCTTCAAATACTTGCGATACAATTGATATAGCTTCAAATGCAGACGAAACAAACGAGTTAGCTTCATATCCAAGCGAAACACATGATTTAGCTTCAAATCAATGCGATATAGAAGGTTTAGCTTCAAATCCATGCGAAAAAAATGATCTATCTTCAAATCAATGCGATGTAGTAGGTTTATCAACAAATCCATGCGAAACAAATTGTTTAGCTTCAGATACTTGCGATACAAGTGATATAGCTTCAAATGCATGCGAAAGACAAGATGTAGGTTCAAATTCATGCGAAACACATGGTTTAGATTCAAATTCAGGCGAAACAAATGGTTTAGATTCAGATACTTGTGATATATATGATTTAGCATCAACTGCATGCGAAACAATCGAGTTAGCTTCATATCCATGCGAAACACATTATTTAGCTACAAATCAAGGCGAACTATATGTCCTAGCTTCAAATCCATGCGAAACAAATGATTTAGCTTAAGATACTTGCGATATAACTGTTATCGCATCAAATGCAGGCGAGACCAACGAGTTAGCTTCATAACTATGCGAAACACATGATTTAGCTGCAAGTCAATGCGGTGTAGATGGTTTAGCTTCAAATCCATGCGAAACAAATGATGTAGCATCAGATTCTTGCGATATAAGTGATGTAGCTTCAAATGCAGGCGAAACAAACGAGTTAGCTTCAAATCCATGCAAAACACATGATTAAGCTTCAAATGCATGCGAAAAACAAGATTTAGGTCCAAATTCATGCGAAACACATGGTTTAGATTCAAATTCATGCGAAACAAATGGTTTAGCTTCAGATACTAGCGATATATATGATTTAGCATCAACTGCATGCGAAACAAACGAGATAGCTTCAAATCCAAGCGAAACACATGATTTAGCAGCAAATCAATGCGATGTAGAAGGTTTAGCTTCAAATCCATGCGAAACCAATGATTTAGCTTCAGATACTTGTGATATAAGTGACATAGTTTCAAATGAAGACGAAACAAACGAGTTAGCTTAATATCCATGCGAAACGCATGATTTAGCTGCAAATCAATGCGACGTAGAAGGTTTAGCTTCAAATCCATGCGAAACAAATGGTTTAGCTACAAATACTTGTGATATACGTTATTTAGATTCAACTGCATGCGTAACAACGAATTAGCTTCAAATCCAAGCGTAACACATGATTTAGCATCAAATCAATGCGATGTAGAAGGTTTAGCTTCAAATCCATGCGAAACCAATGATTTAGCTTCAGATACTTGCGATATAAGTGACATATTTTCAAATGCAGCAGAAACAAACCAGTTAGATTCAATTCCATGGGAAACACATGATTTAGCAGCAAATCAATGCGATTTAGAAGGTTTAGCTTCAAATCCATGCGATACAAAAGACTGAGCTTCAAACACTTCGGATATAGGTGCCATAGCTTCAACTGCATACGCAACAAACGAGTTAGCTTCAAAACCAAGCGAAACACACGATTTAGCTGCATATCAATGCGGTGTAGAAGGTTTAGCTTCAAATCCATGCGATACAAAAGATTGAGCTTCAAACACTTGGGATATAGGTGATATAGCTTCAACTGCATACGCATCAAACGAGTTAGCTTCAAAACCAAGCGAAACACATGATTTAGATCCATATCAATTCGGTGTAGAAGGTTTAGCTTCAAATCCATACGAAACGCATGATTTAGCTGCAAATCAATGCGACGTAGAAGGTTTAGCTTCAAATCCATGCGAAACCAATGATTTAGCTTCAGATACTTGCGATATAAGTGACATAGTTACAAATGCAGACGAAACAAACGAGCTAGCTTAAAATCCATGCGAAACACATGATTTAGCTGCAAATCAATGCGACGTAGAAGGTTTAGCTTCAAATCCATGCGAAACCAATGATTTAGATTCGGATACTTGCGATATAAGTGACATAGCTTCAAATGCAGAAGAAACAATCGAGTTAGCACCAAATCCAAGCGAATCACATGTTTTAGCCTGAAATCAATGCGATTTAGAAGGTTTAGCTTCAAATCCATGCGATACAAAAGATTGAGCTTCAAACACTTGGGATATAGGTGATATAGCTTCAACTGCATACGCAACAAACGAGTTAACTTCAAAACCAATCGGAACACATGATTTAGCTTCATATCAATGCGGTGTAGAAGGTTTAGCTTCAAATCCATGCGAAACCAATGATTTAGCTTCAGATAATTGCGATATAAGTGACATAGTTACAAATGCAGACGAAACAAACGAGCTAGCTTAAAATCCATGCGAAACACATGATATAGCTGCAAATCAATGCGACGTAGAAGGTTTAGCTTCAAATCCATGCGAAACCAATGATTAAGCTTCAGATACTTGCGATATAAGTGGCATAGTTTCAAATGCAGACGAAACAAACCAGTTAGATTCAATTCCATGCGAAACACATGATTTAGCAGCAAATCTATGCGATTTAGAAGGTTTAGCTTCAAATCCATGCGATACAAAAGATTGAGCTTCAAACACTTGGGATATAGGTGATATAGCTTCAACTGCATACGCAACAAACGAGTTAGCTTCAAAACCAAGCGAAACACATGATTTAGATCCATATCAATTCGGTGTAGAAGGTTTAGCTTCAAATCCATACGAAACGCATGATTTAGCTGCAAATCAATGCGACGTAGAAGGTTTAGCTTCAAATCCATGCGAAACCAATGATTTAGCTTCAGATAATTGCGATATAAGTGACATAGTTACAAATGCAGACGAAACAAACGAGCTAGCTTAAAATCCATGCGAAACACATGATTTAGCTGCAAATCAATGCGACGTAGAAGGTTTAGCTTCAAATCCATGCGGAACCAATGATTAAGCTTCAGATACTTGCGATATAAGTGGCATAGTTTCAAATGCAGACGAAACAAACCAGTTAGATTCAATTCCATGCGAAACACATGATTTAGCAGCAAATCAATGCAATGTAGAAGGTTTTGCTTTAAATCCATGCGAAACCAATGATTTAGCTTCAGATACTTGCGATATAAGTGGCATAGTTTCAAATGCAGACGAAACAAACCAGTTAGATTCAATTCCATGCGAAACACATGATTATGTTTCAAATCAATGCGATGTAGAAGGTTTAGCTTCAAATCCATGCGAAACAAATGATTTAGCTTCAAATCAATGCGATGTAGAAGGTTTAGCTTCAAATTCATGCGAAACCAATGATTTAGCTTCAGATACTTGCAATATAAGTGACATAGTTTCAAATGCAGGCGAAACAAACGAGTTAGATTCAAATCCATTCGAAACTCATGATTTAGCTTCAAATCAATGCGAAGTAGAAGGCTTAGGTTCAAATTCACGCGAAACACATGGTTTAGATTCAAATTCATGCGAAACAAATGGTTTAGCTTCAGATACTTGATATATATATGATTTAGCATCAACTGCATGCGAAACAAACGAGTTAGATTCGAATACATGTGAAACACATGATTTAGCTTCAAATCAATGCGATGTAGAAGGTTTAGCGTCAAATCCATTCGGAACAATTGATTTTTCTTCAAATACTTGCGATACAAGTGATATAGCTTCAAATGCAGACGAAACCAACGAGTTAGCTTCATATCCAAGCGAAACACATGATTTAGCTTCAAATCAATGCGATATAGAAGGGTTAGCTTCAAATCCATGCGAAACAAATGATTTAGCTTCAAATCAATGCGATGTAGAAGGTTTATCAACAAATCCATGCGAAACAAATCGTTTAGCTTCAAATACTTGCGATACAAGTGATATAGCTTCAAATGCATGCGAAAGACAAGATTTAGGTTCAAATTCATGCGAAACACATGATTTAGATTCAAATTCAGGCGAAACAAATGGTTTAGATTCAGATACTTGTGATATATATGATTTAGCATCAACTGCATGCGAAACAATCGAGTTAGCTTCATATCCATGCGAAACACATTATTTAGCTACAAATCAAGGCGAACTATATGTCCTATCTTCAAATCCATGCGAAACAAATGATTTAGCTGCAAGTCAATGCGATATAAGTGATATAGCATCAAATGCAGGCGAGACCAACGAGTTAGCTTCATAACTAAGCGAAAAACATGATTTAGCTGCAAATCAATGCGATGTAGATGGTTTATTTTCAAATCCATGCGAAACAAATGATTTAGCATCAGATTCTTGCGATATAAGTGATGTAGCTTCAAATGCAGGCGAAACAAACGAGTTAGCTTCAAATCCATGCGAAGCACATGATTATGTTTCAAATCAATGCGATGTAGAAGGTTTAGCTTCAAATCCATACGAAACAAATGATTTAGCAACAAACACTTGGGATATAAGTGGTATAGCTTCAAATGCAGACAAAGCAATCGAGTTACCTTCAAAATCCATGCGATACACATGATTTAGCAGCAAATCAATGCGATGTAGAAGGTTTAGCTTCAAATCCATGCGAAACCAATGATTTTTCTTCAAATACTTGCGATACAAGTGATATAGCTTCAAATGCAGACGAAACAAACGAGTTAGCTTCATATCCAAGCGAAACACATGATTTAGCTTCAAATCAATGCGATATAGAAGGGTTAGCTTCAAATCCATGCGAAACAAATGATTTAGCTTCAAATCAATGCGATGTAGAAGGTTTATCAACAAATCCATGCGAAACAAACTGTTTAGCTTCAAATACTTGCGATACAAGTGATATAGCTTCAAATGCATGCGAAAGACAAGATTTAGGTTCAAATTCATGCGAAACACATGGTTTAGATTCAAATTCAGGCGAAACAAATGGTTTAGATTCAGATACTTGTGATATATATGATTTAGCATCAACTGCATGCGAAACAATCGAGTTAGCTTCATATCCATGCGAAACACATTATTTAGCTACAAATCAAGGCGAACTATATGTCCTAGCTTCAAGTCCATGCGAAACAAATGATTTAGCTGCAAGTCAATGCGATATAAGTGATATAGCATCAAATGCAGGCGAGACCAACGAGTTAGCTTCATAACTAAGCGAAAAACATGATTTAGCTGCAAGTCAATGCGATGTAGATGGTTTATCTTCAAATCCATGCGAAACAAATGATTTAGCATCAGATTCTTGCGATATAAGTGATGTAGCTTCAAATGCAGGCGAAACAAACGAGTTAGCTTCAAATCCATGCGAAACACATGATTATGTTTCAAATCAATGCGATGTAGAAGGTTTAGCTTCAAATCCATACGAAACAAATGATTTAGCTTCAAACACTTGGGATATAAGTGGTATAGCTTCAAATGCAGACAAAGCAATCGAGTTACCTTCAAAATCCATGCGATACACATGATTTAGCAGCAAATCAATGCGATGTAGAAGGTTTAGCTTCAAATCCATGCGAAACCAATGATTTTTCTTCAAATACTTGCGATACAAGTGATATAGCTTCAAATGCAGACGAAACAAACGAGTTAGCTTCATATCCAAGCGAAACACATGATTTAGCTTCAAATCAATGCGATATAGAAGGTTTAGCTTCAAATCCATGCGAAACAAATGATCTAGCTTCAAATCAATGCGATGTAAATGGTTTATCAACGAATCCATGCGAAACAAATTGTTTAGCTTCAGATACTTGCGATACAAGTGATATAGCTTCAAATGCATGCGAAAGACAAGATTTAGGTTCAAATTCATGCGAAACACGTGGTTTAGATTCAAATTCATGCGAAACAAATGGTTTAGCTTCAGATACTAGCGATATATATGATTTAGCATCAACTGCATGCGAAACAAACGAGATAGCTTCAAATCCAAGCGAAACACATGATTTAGCAGCAAATCAATGCGAAGTAGAAGGTTTAGCTTCAAATCCATGCGAAACCAATGATTTAGCTACAGATACTGGCGATATAAGTGATATAGCTTCAAATTCGGACGAAGCAATCGAGTTAGCTTAAAATCCATGCGAAACACATGATTTAGCAGCAAATCAATGCGATGTAGAAGGTTTAGCTTCAAATCCATGCGAAACAAATGATTTAGCTTCAAACACTTGGGATATAAGTGATATAGCTTCAAATGCAGACGAAACAAACGAGTTAGCTTCAAATCCATGCGAAACACATGATTATGTTTCAAATCAATGCGATGTAGAAGGTTTAGCTTCAAATCCATGCGAAACAAATGATTTAGCTTCAAACACTTGGGATATAAGTGGTATAGCTTCAAATGCAGACAAAGCAATCGAGTTACCTTCAAAATCCATGCGATACACATGATTTAGCAGCAAATCAATGCGATGTATAAGGTTTAGCTTCAAATCCATGCGAAACCAATGATTTAGCTTCAAATCAATGCGATGTAGAAGGTTTAGCTTCAAATCCATGCGAAACCAATGATTTAGCTTCAGATACTTGCGATATAAGTGACATAGCTTCAAATGCAGAAGAAACAAACGAGTTAGCACCAAATCCAAGCGAAATACATGATTTAGCTTCATATCAATGCGGTGTAGAAGGTTTAGCTTCAAATCCATGCGAAACCAATGGTTTAGATTCGGATACTTGCGATATAAGTGACATAGCTTCAAATGCAGAAGAAACAAACGAGTTAGCACCAAATCCAAGCGAAACACATGATTTATCTTCATATCAATGCGGTGTAGAAGGTTTAGCTTCAAATCCATGCGATACAAAAGATTGAGCTTCAAACACTTGGGATATAGGTGATATAGCTTCAACTGCATCCGCAACAAACGAGATAGCTTCAAAACCAAGCGAAACACACGATTTACCTTCATATCAATGCGGTGTAGAAGGTTTAGCTTCAAATCCATGCGAAACAAATGATTTAGCTTCAGATACTTGCAATATAATTGACACAGCTATATATGCATACGAAACAAACGAGTTAGCTTAAAATCCATGCGAAGCACATGATTTAGCAGCAAATCAATGCGATGTAGAAGGTTTAGCTTCCAATCCATGCGAAACAAATGGTTTAGCTACAAATACTTGTGATATACGTTATTTAGATTCAACTGCATGCGTAACAACCGAATTAGCTTCAAATCCAAGCGAAACACATGATTTAGCAGCAAATCAATGCGATGTAGAAGGTTTAGCTTCAAATCCATGCGAAACCAATGATTTAGCTTCAGATACTTGCGATATAAGTGACTTAGTTTCAAATGCAGACGAAACAAACGAGTTATCATAAAATCCATGCGAAACACATGATTTAGCAGCAAATCAATGCGATTTAGAAGGTTTAGCTTCAAATCCATGCGATACAAAAGATTGAGCTTGAAACACTTGGGATATAGGTGATATAGCTTCAACTGCATACGCAACAAACGAGTGCGCTTCAAAACCAATCGAAACACATGATTTAACTTCATATCAATGCGGTGTAGAAAGTTTGACTTCAAATCCATGCGATACAAAAGATTGAGCTTCAAACACTTGGGATATAAGTGATATAGCTTCAACTGCATACGCAATAAACGAGATAGCTTCAAAACCAAGCGAAACACACGATTTACCTTCATATCAATGCGGTGTAGAAGGTTTAGCATCAAATCCATGCGAAACAAATGATTTAGCTTCAGATACTTGCAATATAATTGACACAGCAATATATGCAGACGAAACAAACGAATTAGCTTCAAATCCATGCGAAACACATGATTTAGCTTCAAATCAATGCGATATAGAAGGTTTAGCTTCAAATCCATGCGAAACAAATGATCTAGCTTCAAATCAATGCGATGTAAATGGTTTATCAACAAATCCATGCGAAACAAATTGTTTAGCTTCAGATACTTGCGATACAAGTGATATAGCTTCAAATGCATGCGAAAGACAAGATTTAGGTTCAAATTCATGCGAAATAAATGGTTTAGATTCAGATACTTGTGATATATATGATTTAGCATCAACTGCATGCGAAACAATCGAGTTAGCTTCATATCCATGCGAAACACATGATTTAGCAGCAAATCAAGGCGATGTAGAAGGTTTATCTTCAAATCCACGCGAAACCAATGATTTAGCTTCAGATACTTGCGATATAAGTGGAGCAGCTTCAAATTCAGACGAAACAAACCAGTTAGTTTCGATTCCATGCGAAACACATGATTTTGCAGCAAATCAATGCGATGTAGAAGGTTTAGCTTTATATCCATGCGAAACCAATGATTAAGCTTCAGATACTTGCGATATAAGTGGCATAGTTTCAAATGCAGACGAAACAAACCAGTTAGATTCAATTCCATGCGATACACATGATTTAGCAGCAAATCAATGCGATGTAGAAGGTTTAGCTTTAAATCCATGCGAAGCAAATGGTTTAGCTACAAATGCTTGTGATATACGTTATTTAGATTCAACTGCATGCGTAACAAACGAATTAGCTTCAAATCCAAGCGAAACACATGATTTAGCACCAAATCAATGCGATGTAGAAGGTTTAGCTCCAAATCCATGCGAAACCAATGATTTAGCTTCATATACTTGCGATATAAGTGGCATAGTTTCAAATGCAGACGAAACAAACCAGTTAGATTCAATTCCATGCGAAACACATGATTTAGCAGCAAATCAATGCGATTTAGAAGGTTTAGCTTCAAATCCATGCGATACAAAAGATTGAGCTTCAAACACTTGGGATATAGGTGATATAGCTTCAACTGCATACGCAACAAACGAGTTAGCTTCAAAACCAAGCGAAACACATGATTTAGATCCATATCAATTCGGTGTAGAAGGTTTAGCTTCAAATCCATACGAAACGCATGATTTAGCTGCAAATCAATGCGACGTAGAAGGTTTAGCTTCAAATCCATGCGAAACCAATGATTTAGCTTCAGATAATTGCGATATAAGTGACATAGTTACAAATGCAGACGAAACAAACGAGCTAGCTTAAAATCCATGCGAAACACATGATTTAGCTGCAAATCAATGCGACGTAGAAGGTTTAGCTTCAAATCCATGCGGAACCAATGATTAAGCTTCAGATACTTGCGATATAAGTGGCATAGTTTCAAATGCAGACGAAACAAACCAGTTAGATTCAATTCCATGCGAAACACATGATTTAGCAGCAAATCAATGCAATGTAGAAGGTTTTGCTTTAAATCCATGCGAAACCAATGATTTAGCTTCAGATACTTGCGATATAAGTGGCATAGTTTCAAATGCAGACGAAACAAACCAGTTAGATTCAATTCCATGCGATACACATGATTTAGCAGCAAATCAATGCGATGTAGAAGGTTTAGCTTTAAATCCATGCGAAGCAAATGGTTTAGCTACAAATGCTTGTGATATACGTTATTTAGATTCAACTGCATGCGTAACAAACGAATTAGCTTCAAATCCAAGCGAAACACATGATTTAGCACCAAATCAATGCGATGTAGAAGGTTTAGCTCCAAATCCATGCGAAACCAATGATTTAGCTTCATATACTTGCGATATAAGTGGCATAGTTTCAAATGCAGACGAAACAAACCAGTTAGATTCAATTCCATGCGAAACACATGATTTAGCAGCAAATCAATGCGATTTAGAAGGTTTAGCTTCAAATCCATGCGATACAAAAGATTGAGCTTCAAACACTTGGGATATAGGTGATATAGCTTCAACTGCATACGCAACAAACGAGTTAGCTTCAAAACCAAGCGAAACACATGATTTAGATCCATATCAATTCGGTGTAGAAGGTTTAGCTTCAAATCCATACGAAACGCATGATTTAGCTGCAAATCAATGCGACGTAGAAGGTTTAGCTTCAAATCCATGCGAAACCAATGATTTAGCTTCAGATAATTGCGATATAAGTGACATAGTTACAAATGCAGACGAAACAAACGAGCTAGCTTAAAATCCATGCGAAACACATGATTTAGCTGCAAATCAATGCGACGTAGAAGGTTTAGCTTCAAATCCATGCGGAACCAATGATTAAGCTTCAGATACTTGCGATATAAGTGGCATAGTTTCAAATGCAGACGAAACAAACCAGTTAGATTCAATTCCATGCGAAACACATGATTTAGCAGCAAATCAATGCAATGTAGAAGGTTTTGCTTTAAATCCATGCGAAACCAATGATTTAGCTTCAGATACTTGCGATATAAGTGGCATAGTTTCAAATGCAGACGAAACAAACCAGTTAGATTCAATTCCATGCGAAACACATGATTATGTTTCAAATCAATGCGATGTAGAAGGTTTAGCTTCAAATCCATGCGAAACAAATGATTTAGCTTCAAATCAATGCGATGTAGAAGGTTTAGCTTCAAATTCATGCGAAACCAATGATTTAGCTTCAGATACTTGCAATATAAGTGACATAGTTTCAAATGCAGGCGAAACAAACGAGTTAGATTCAAATCCATTCGAAACTCATGATTTAGCTTCAAATCAATGCGAAGTAGAAGGCTTAGGTTCAAATTCACGCGAAACACATGGTTTAGATTCAAATTCATGCGAAACAAATGGTTTAGCTTCAGATACTTGATATATATATGATTTAGCATCAACTGCATGCGAAACAAACGAGTTAGATTCGAATACATGTGAAACACATGATTTAGCTTCAAATCAATGCGATGTAGAAGGTTTAGCGTCAAATCCATTCGGAACAATTGATTTTTCTTCAAATACTTGCGATACAAGTGATATAGCTTCAAATGCAGACGAAACCAACGAGTTAGCTTCATATCCAAGCGAAACACATGATTTAGCTTCAAATCAATGCGATATAGAAGGGTTAGCTTCAAATCCATGCGAAACAAATGATTTAGCTTCAAATCAATGCGATGTAGAAGGTTTATCAACAAATCCATGCGAAACAAATCGTTTAGCTTCAAATACTTGCGATACAAGTGATATAGCTTCAAATGCATGCGAAAGACAAGATTTAGGTTCAAATTCATGCGAAACACATGATTTAGATTCAAATTCAGGCGAAACAAATGGTTTAGATTCAGATACTTGTGATATATATGATTTAGCATCAACTGCATGCGAAACAATCGAGTTAGCTTCATATCCATGCGAAACACATTATTTAGCTACAAATCAAGGCGAACTATATGTCCTAGCTTCAAGTCCATGCGAAACAAATGATTTAGCTGCAAGTCAATGCGATATAAGTGATATAGCATCAAATGCAGGCGAGACCAACGAGTTAGCTTCATAACTAAGCGAAAAACATGATTTAGCTGCAAGTCAATGCGATGTAGATGGTTTATCTTCAAATCCATGCGAAACAAATGATTTAGCATCAGATTCTTGCGATATAAGTGATGTAGCTTCAAATGCAGGCGAAACAAACGAGTTAGCTTCAAATCCATGCGAAACACATGATTATGTTTCAAATCAATGCGATGTAGAAGGTTTAGCTTCAAATCCATACGAAACAAATGATTTAGCTTCAAACACTTGGGATATAAGTGGTATAGCTTCAAATGCAGACAAAGCAATCGAGTTACCTTCAAAATCCATGCGATACACATGATTTAGCAGCAAATCAATGCGATGTAGAAGGTTTAGCTTCAAATCCATGCGAAACCAATGATTTTTCTTCAAATACTTGCGATACAAGTGATATAGCTTCAAATGCAGACGAAACAAACGAGTTAGCTTCATATCCAAGCGAAACACATGATTTAGCTTCAAATCAATGCGATATAGAAGGTTTAGCTTCAAATCCATGCGAAACAAATGATCTAGCTTCAAATCAATGCGATGTAAATGGTTTATCAACGAATCCATGCGAAACAAATTGTTTAGCTTCAGATACTTGCGATACAAGTGATATAGCTTCAAATGCATGCGAAAGACAAGATTTAGGTTCAAATTCATGCGAAACACGTGGTTTAGATTCAAATTCATGCGAAACAAATGGTTTAGCTTCAGATACTAGCGATATATATGATTTAGCATCAACTGCATGCGAAACAAACGAGATAGCTTCAAATCCAAGCGAAACACATGATTTAGCAGCAAATCAATGCGATGTAGAAGGTTAGCTTCAAATCCATGCGAAACCAATGATTTAGCTACAGATACTGGCGATATAAGTGATATAGCTTCAAATTCGGACGAAGCAATCGAGTTAGCTTAAAATCCATGCGAAACACATGATTTAGCAGCAAATCAATGCGATGTAGAAGGTTTAGCTTCAAATCCATGCGAAACAAATGATTTAGCTTCAAACACTTGGGATATAAGTGATATAGCTTCAAATGCAGACGAAACAAACGAGTTAGCTTCAAATCCATGCGAAACACATGATTATGTTTCAAATCAATGCGATGTAGAAGGTTTAGCTTCAAATCCATGCGAAACAAATGATTTAGCTTCAAACACTTGGGATATAAGTGGTATAGCTTCAAATGCAGACAAAGCAATCGAGTTACCTTCAAAATCCATGCGATACACATGATTTAGCAGCAAATCAATGCGATGTATAAGGTTTAGCTTCAAATCCATGCGAAACCAATGATTTAGCTTCAAATCAATGCGATGTAGAAGGTTTAGCTTCAAATCCATGCGAAACCAATGATTTAGCTTCAGATACTTGCGATATAAGTGACATAGCTTCAAATGCAGAAGAAACAAACGAGTTAGCACCAAATCCAAGCGAAATACATGATTTAGCTTCATATCAATGCGGTGTAGAAGGTTTAGCTTCAAATCCATGCGAAACCAATGATTTAGATTCGGATACTTGCGATATAAGTGACATAGCTTCAAATGCAGAAGAAACAAACGAGTTAGCACCAAATCCAAGCGAAACACATGATTTATCTTCATATCAATGCGGTGTAGAAGGTTTAGCTTCAAATCCATGCGATACAAAAGATTGAGCTTCAAACACTTGGATATAGGTGATATAGCTTCAACTGCATCCGCAACAAACGAGATAGCTTCAAAACCAAGCGAAACACACGATTTACCTTCATATCAATGCGGTGTAGAAGGTTTAGCTTCAAATCCATGCGAAACAAATGATTTAGCTTCAGATACTTGCAATATAATTGACACAGCTATATATGCATACGAAACAAACGAGTTAGCTTAAAATCCATGCGAAGCACATGATTTAGCAGCAAATCAATGCGATGTAGAAGGTTTAGCTTCCAATCCATGCGAAACAAATGGTTTAGCTACAAATACTTGTGATATACGTTATTTAGATTCAACTGCATGCGTAACAACCGAATTAGCTTCAAATCCAAGCGAAACACATGATTTAGCAGCAAATCAATGCGATGTAGAAGGTTTAGCTTCAAATCCATGCGAAACCAATGATTTAGCTTCAGATACTTGCGATATAAGTGACTTAGTTTCAAATGCAGACGAAACAAACGAGTTATCATAAAATCCATGCGAAACACATGATTTAGCAGCAAATCAATGCGATTTAGAAGGTTTAGCTTCAAATCCATGCGATACAAAAGATTGAGCTTGAAACACTTGGGATATAGGTGATATAGCTTCAACTGCATACGCAACAAACGAGTGCGCTTCAAAACCAATCGAAACACATGATTTAACTTCATATCAATGCGGTGTAGAAAGTTTGACTTCAAATCCATGCGATACAAAAGATTGAGCTTCAAACACTTGGGATATAAGTGATATAGCTTCAACTGCATACGCAATA
>NW_027478118.1:0-26727 GCF_051020955.1 Megalopta genalis | reverse complement strand
AATCCATGCGAAACAAATGGTTTAGCTACAAATACTTGTGATATACATTATTTAGCTACAACTGCCTGCGAAACAAACGAGTTAGCTTCAAGTCCATGCGAAACACATGATTTTACTTCAAATCAATGCGATGTAGAAGGTTTAGCTTCAAATCCATGCGAAACAAATGATTGAGCTTCAAACACTTGGGATAAAGGTGATATAGCTTCAACTGCATGCGAAACAAACGAGTTACCTTCAAATCCATGCGAAACACATGATTTAGCTTCATATCAATGCGATGTAGAAGGTTTAGCTTCAAATCCATGCGAAACAAATGTTTTAGCTACAAATACTTGCGATATAAGTGATATAGCTTCAAAAGCAGGATGAACAAACGAGGTAGCTTCAATTCTATGCGAAACATATGATTTAGCTTCAAATCAATGCGAAGTAGAAGGCTTAGCTTCAAATCCATGCGAAACAAATGGTTTAGTTACAAATACTTGTGATATACAATATTTAGCTACAACTGCATGCGAAACAAACGAGTTAGCTTCTAATCCATGCGAAACACATGATTTAGCTTCAAATCAATGCGATGTAGAAGGTTTAGCTTCAAATCAATGCGATTTACAAGATTTAGCTTCAAATCAATGCGATGTAGAAGGTTCAGCTTCAAATCCATGCGACACAAATGATTTAGCTTCAAATCAATGCGATGTAGAGGGTTTATTTTCAAATCCATGCGATACACAAGATTTAGATTCAAATCAATGCGATGTAGAAAGTTCAGCTTCAAATCCATGCGACGCACATGATTTAGCTTCAAATCAATGCGATGTAGAAGGTTTAGCTTCAAATCAATGCGATTTACAAGATTTAGCTTCAAATCTATGCGATGTAGAAGGTTCAGCTTCAAATCCATGCGAAACAAATGATTTAGCTTCAAATCAATGCGAAGTAGAAGGCTTAGCTTCAAAGCCATGCTAAACAAATGGTTTAGGTTCAAATCAATGCGAAGTAGAAGGCCTAGCTTCAAATCCATGCGAAACAAATGGTTTAGCTACAAATACTTGTGATATACAATATTTAGCTACAACTGCATGGGAAACAAACGAGTTACCTTCAAATCCACGCGAAACACATGATTTAGCTTCAAGTCAATTTGATGTAGAAGGTTTAGCTTCAAATCCATGCGAAACAAATGATTTAGCTTCAAATCAATGCGAAGTAGAAGGCTTAGCTTCAAATCCATGCGAAAGAAATGGTTTAGCTACAAATACTTGTGATATACTTTATTTAGCTACAACTGCCTGTGAAACAAACAAGTTAGCTTCAAATCCATGCGAAACACATGATTTAGCTTCAAATCAATGCGATGTAGAAGGTTTAGCTTCAAATCCATGCGATACACAAGATTTAGCTTCAAATCAATGCGATGTAGAAGGTTCAGCTTCAAATCCATGCGAAACAAATGATTGAGCTTCAAACACTTGGGATATAGGTGATATAGCTTCAACTGCATGCGAAACAAATGAGTTACATTCAAATCCAAGCGAAACACATGATTTAGCTTCAAATACTTGCGATATAAGTGATATAGTTTCAAATGCAGGAGAAACGAACGAGTTAGCTTCAAATCCATGCGAAACACATGATTCAGCTGCAAATCAATGCGATGTAGAAGGCTTAGTTTCAAATCCATGCGAT
This sequence comes from Megalopta genalis, assembly GCF_051020955.1. NCBI lineage: Eukaryota > Metazoa > Arthropoda > Insecta > Hymenoptera > Halictidae > Megalopta > Megalopta genalis. The sequence goes on along the minus strand of NW_027478118.1, from coordinate 25,035 downwards.
ACACAAGATTTAGCTTCAAATCAATGCGACGTAGAAGGTTCAGCTTCAAATCCATGCGAAACAAATGGTTTAGCTACAAATACTTGTGATATACAAAATTTAGCTACAACTGCATGCGAAACAAACGAGTTAGCTTCAAATCCATGCGAAACACATGATTTAGCTTCAAATCAATGCGATGTAGAAGGTTTAGCATCAAATCCATGCGATACGAATGATTGAGCTTCAAAGACTTGGGATAAAGGTGATATAGCTTCAACTGCATGAGAAAACAAACGAGTTGCTTTCAAATCCACGCGAAACACATGATTTAGCTTCAAATCAATGCGATCTAGAAGGTTTAGCTTCAAATCCATGCGATACAAATGATTGAGCTACAAACACTTGGGATAAAGGTGATATAGCTTCATCTGCATGCGAAACAAACGAGTTACCTTCAAATCCACGCGAAACACATGATTTAGCTTCAAATCAATTTTATGTAGAAGGTTTAGCTTCAAATCCATGCGAAACAAATGATTTAGCTTCAAATCAATGCGAAGTAGAAGGCTTAGCTTCAAATCCATGCGAAACAAATGGTTTAGCTACAAATACTTGTGATATACATTATTTAGCTACAACTGCATGCGAAACAAACGAGTTAGCTTCAAATCCATGCGAAACACATGATTTAGCTTCAAATCAATGCGATGTAGAAGGTTCAGCTTCAAATCCATGCGACGCACATGATTTAGCTTCAAATCAATGCTATGTAGAAGGTTTAGCTTCAAATCCATGCGAAACAAATGATTTAGCTTCAAATCAATGCGAAGTAGAAGGCTTAGCTTCAAAGCCATGCTAAACAAATGGTTTAGGTTCAAATCAATGCGAAGTAGAAGGCTTAGCTTCAAATCCATGCGAAACAAATGGTTTAGCTAGAAATACTTGTGATATACATTTTTTAGCTACAACTGCATGCGAAACAAATGAGTTAGCTTCAAATCCATGCGAAACACATGATTTAGCTTCTAATCAATGCGATGTAGAAGGTTTAGCTTCAAATCCATGCGATGTAGAAGGTTCATCTTCAAATCCATGCAAAACACGTGATTTAGCTTCAAATCAATGCGATGTAGAAGGTTCAGCTTCAAATCCATGCGACGCACATGATTTAGCTTCAAATCAATGCGATGTAGAAGGTTTAGCTTCAAATCCATGCGAAACAAATGATTTAGCTTCAAATCAATGCGAAGTAGAAGGATTAGCTTCAAAGCCATGCTAAACAAATGGTTTAGGTTCAAATCAATGCGAAGTAGAAGGCCTAGCTTCAAATCCATGCGAAACAAATGGTTTAGCTACAAATACTTGTGATATACAATATTTAGCTACAACTGCATGCGAAACAAACGAGTTAGCTTCAAATCCATGCGAAACACATGATTTAGCTTCAATTGAATGCGATCTAGGATGTTTAGCTTCAAATCCATGCGAAACAAATGATTGAGCTTCAAACACTTGGGATATATGTGGTATATTTTCAACTGCATGCGAAACAAACGAGTTACCTTCAAATCCACGCGAAACACATGAGTTAGCTTCAAATCAATGCGATGTAGAAGGTTTAGCATCAAATCCATGCGATTCAAATGATTGAGCTTCAAACACTTGGGATAAAGGTGATATAGCTTCATCTGCATGCGAAACAAACGCGTTACCTTCAAATCCACGCGAAACACATGATTTAGCTTCAAATCAATTTGATGTAGAAGGTTCAGCTTCAAATCCATGCGAAACAAATGGTTTAGCTACAAATACTTGTGATATGCAATATTTAGCTACAACTGCATGCGAAACAAACGAGTTAGCTTCAAATCCATGCGAAACACATGATTTAGCTTCAAATCAATGCGATGTAGAAGGTTTAGCATCAAATCCATGCGATACGAATGATTGAGCTTCAAAGACTTGGGATAAAGGTGATATAGCTTCAACTGCATGAGAAAACAAACGAGTTGCTTTCAAATCCACGCGAAACACATGATTTAGCTTCAAATCAATGCGATCTAGAAGGTTTAGCTTCAAATCCATGCGATACAAATGATTGAGTTACAAACACTTGGGATAAAGGTGATATAGCTTCATCTGCATGCGAAACAAACGAGTTACCTTCAAATCCACGCGAAACACATGATTTAGCTTCAAATCAATTTTATGTAGAAGGTTTAGCTTCAAATCCATGCGAAACAAATGATTTAGCTTCAAATCAATGCGAAGTAGAAGGCTTAGATTCAAATCCATGCGAAACAAATGGTTTAGCTACAAATACTTGTGATATACATTATTTAGCTACAACTGCATGCAAAACAAACGAGTTAGCTTCAAATCCATGCGAAACACATGATTTAGCTTCAAATCAATGCGATGTAGAAGGTTCAGCTTCAAATCCATGCGACGCACATGATTTAGCTTCAAATCAATGCTATGTAGAAGGTTTAGCTTCAAATCCATGCGAAACAAATGATTTAGCTTCAAATCAATGCGAAGTAGAAGTCTTAGCTTCAAATCCATGCGGAACAAATGGTTTAGCTACAAATACTTGTGATATACATTATTTAGCTACAACTGCATGCGAAACAAACGAGTTAGCTTCAAATCCATGCGAAACACATGATTTAGCTTCAAATCAATGCGATGTAGAAGGTTCAGCTTCAAATCCATGCGACGCACATGATTTAGCTTCAAATCAATGCTATGTAGAAGGTTTAGCTTCAAATCCATGCGAAACAAATGATTTAGCTTCAAATCAATGCGAAGTAGAAGGCTTAGCTTCAAAGCCATGCTAAACAAATGGTTTAGGTTCAAATCAATGCGAAGTAGAAGGCTTAGCTTCAAATCCATGCGAAACAAATGGTTTAGCTAGAAATACTTGTGATATACATTTTTTAGCTACAACTGCATGCGAAACAAATGAGTTAGCTTCAAATCCATGCGAAACACATGATTTAGCTTCAAATCAATGCGATGTAGAAGGTTTAGCTTCAAATCCATGCGATGTAGAAGGTTCATCTTCAAATCCATGCAAAACACGTGATTTAGCTTCCTATTAATGGGAAGTAGAAGGCTTAGCTTAAAATCTATGCGAAACAAATGGTTTAGCTTCAAATACTTGTGATATACGTTATTTAGATTTAACTGCATGCGCAACGATCGAGTTAGCTTCAAATCCATGCGAAACACATGATTTACCTGCAAATCAATGCGATGTACAAGGTTTAGCTTCAAATCCGTGCGATGTAGAAGGTTTAGCTTCAAATCCATGCAAAACACGTGATTTAGCTTCCTAGTAATGCGAAGTAGAAGGCTTAGCTTAAAATCTATGCGAAACAAATGGTTTAGCTTCAAATACTTGTGATATACGTTATTTAGATTTAACTGCATGCGCAACGATCGAGTTAGCTTCAAATCCATGCGAAACACATGATTTACCTGCAAATCAATGCGATGTACAAGGTTTAGCTTCAAATCCGTGCGATGTAGAAGGTTTAGCTTCAAATCCATACGAAACAAATGATTTAGCTTCAAATCAATGCGATGTAGAGGGTTTAGCTTCAAATCCATGCGATACACAAGATTTAGATTCAAATCAATGCGATGTAGAAAGTTCAGCTTCAAATCCATGCGACGCACATGATTTAGCTTCAAATACTTGCGATATAAGTGATATAGCTTCAAAAGCTGGAGGAACAAACGAAGTAGCTTCAATTCCATGCGAAACATATGATTTAGCTTCAAATCAATGCGAAGTAGTGGGCTTAGCTTCAAATCCATGCGAAACAAATGGTTTAGCTACAAATACTTGTGATATACAATATTTAGCTACAACTGCATGCGAAACAAACGAGTTAGCTTCAAATCCATGCGAAACACATGATTTAGCTTCAAATCAATGCGATGTAGAAGGTTTAGCATCAAATCCATGCGATACAAATGATTGAGCTTCAAACACTTGGGATAAAGGTGACATAGCTTCAACTGCATGAGAAAACAAACGAGTTGCTTACAAATCCACGCGAAACACATGATTTAGCTTCAAATCAATGCGATCTAGAAGGTTTAGCTTCAAATCCATGCGAAACAAATGATTGAGCTTCAAATCAATGCGAAGTAGAAGGCCTAGCTTCAAATCCATGCGAAACAAATGGTTTAGCTACAAATACTTGTGATATACATTATTTAGCTACAACTGCATGCGAAACAAACGAGTTAGCTTCAAATCCATGCGAAACACATGATTTAGCTTCAATTGAATGCGATCTAGGATGTTTAGCTTCAAATCCATGCGAAACAAATGATTGAGCTTCAAACACTTGGGATATATGTGGTATATTTTCAACTGCATGCGAAACAAACGAGTTACCTTCAAATCCACGCGAAACACATGAGTTAGCTTCAAATCAATGCGATGTAGAAGGTTTAGCATCAAATCCATGCGATTCAAATGATTGAGCTTCAAACACTTGGGATAAAGGTGATATAGCTTCATCTGCATGCGAAACAAACGCGTTACCTTCAAATCCACGCGAAACACATGATTTAGCTTCAAATCAATTTGATGTAGAAGGTTTAGCTTCAAATCCATGCGAAACAAATGATTTAGCTTCAAATCAATGCGAAGTAGAAGGCTTAGCTTCAAATCCATGCGAAACAAATGGTTTAGCTACAAATACTTGTGATATACATTATTTAGCTACAACTGCCTGCGAAACAAACGAGTTAGCTTCAAGTCCATGCGAAACACATGATTTTACTTCAAATCAATGCGATGTAGAAGGTTTAGCTTCAAATCCATGCGAAACAAATGATTGAGCTTCAAACACTTGGGATATAGTTGGTATAGCTTCAACTGCATGCGAAACAAACGAGTTACCTTCAAATTCACGCGAAATACATGAGTTAGCTTCAAATCAATGTGATGTAGAAGGTTTAGCTTCAAATCCATGCGAAACAAATGATTGAGCTTCAAACACTTGGGATAAAGGTGATATAGCTTCAACTGCATGCGAAACAAACGAGTTACCTTCAAATCCATGCGAAACACATGATTTAGCTTCATATCAATGCGATGTAGAAGGTTTAGCTTCAAATCCATGCGAAACAAATGTTTTAGCTACAAATACTTGCGATATAAGTGATATAGCTTCAAAAGCAGGATGAACAAACGAGGTAGCTTCAATTCTATGCGAAACATATGATTTAGCTTCAAATCAATGCGAAGTAGAAGGCTTAGCTTCAAATCCATGCGAAACAAATGGTTTAGTTACAAATACTTGTGATATACAATATTTAGCTACAACTGCATGCGAAACAAACGAGTTAGCTTCAAATCCATGCGAAACACATGATTTAGCTTCAAATCAATGCGATGTAGAAGGTTTAGCTTCAAATCAATGCGATTTACAAGATTTAGCTTCAAATCAATGCGATGTAGAAGGTTCAGCTTCAAATCCATGCGACACATATGATTTAGCTTCAAATACTTGCGATATATGTGATATAGCTTCAAAAGCAGGAGGGACAAACGAGGTAGCTTCAAATACATGGGATACACATGATTTAGCTTCAAATCAATGCGATGTAGAAGGTTTAGCTTCAAATCCATGCGAAACAAATGATTTAGCTTCAAATCAATGCAAAGTAGAAGGCTTAGCTTCAAAGCCATGCTAAACAAATGGTTTAGCTACAAATACTTGTGATATACATTATTTAGCTACAACTGCATGCGAAACAAACGAGTCAGCTTCAGAACCATGCGAAACACATGATTTAGTTGCAAAACAATGCGATGTAGAGGGTTTAGCTTCAAATCCATGCGATACACAAGATTTAGATTCAAATCAATGCGATGTAGAAAGTTCAGCTTCAAATCCATGCGATGCACATGATTTAGCTTCAAATACTTGCGATATAAGTGATATAACTTCAAAATCTGGAGGAACAGACGAGGTAGCTTCAAATCCATGCGAAACAAATGATTGTGTTTCAAACACTTGGGATATAGGTGATATAGCTTCAACTACATGCTAAACAAACGAGTTACCATCAAATCCACGCGAAACACATGATTTAGCTTCAAATCAATGCGATGTAGAAGGTTTAGCTTCAAATCCATGCAAAACAAATGATTTAGTTTCAAATCAATGCGAAGTAGAAGGCTTAGCTTCAAATCCATGCGAAACAAATGGTTTAGCTACAAATACTTGTGATATACAATATTTAGTTACAACTGCATGCGAAACAAACGAGTTAGCTTCAAATCCATGCGAAACACATGATTTAGCTTCAAATCAATGCGATCTAGAAGGTTTAGCTTCAAATCCATGCGAAACAAATGATTGAGCTTCAAACACTTGAGATATAGGTGGTACATTTTCAACTGCATGCGAAACAAACGAGTTACCTTCAAATCCACGCGAAACACATGATTTAGCTTCAAATCAATTTGATGTAGAAGGTTTAGCATCAAATCCATGCGAAACAAATGATTTAGCTTCAAATCAATGCGAAGTAGAAGGCTTAGCTTCAAATCCATGCGATACAAATGATTGAGCTTCAAGCACTTGGGAAAAAGGTGATATAGCTTCAACTGCATGCGAAACAAACGAGTTGCCTTCTAATCCACGCGAAACAAATGATTTAGCTTCAAATCAATTTGATGTAGAAGGTTTAGCTTCAAATCCATGCGAAACAAATGATTTAGCTTCAAATCAATGCGAAGTAGAAGGCTTAGCTTCAAATCCATGCGAAACAAATGGTTTAGCTACAAATACTTGTGATATACATTATTTAGCTACAACTGCATGCGAAACAAACGAGTTAGCTTCAATCCATGCGAAACACATGATTTAGCTTCAAATCAATGCGATGTAGAAGGTTTAGCTTCAAATCCATGCGAAACAAATGATTTAGCTTCAAATCAATGCGAAGTAGAAGGCTTAGCTTCAAAGCCATGCTAAACAAATGGTTTAGCTACAAATACTTGTGATATACATTATTTAGCTACAACTGCATGCGAAACAAACGAGTTAGCTTCAGATCCACGCGAAACACATGATTTAGCTTCAAATCCATGCAAATCAAATGACTTAGCTTCAAATCAATGCGAAGAAGAAGGCTTAGCTCCAAATCCATGCGAAACAAATGTTTTAGCTACAAATACTTGTGATATAAGTGATATAGCTTCAAAAGCAGGATGAACAAACGAGGTAGCTTCAATTCTATGCGAAACATATGATTTAGCTTCAAATCAATGCGAAGTAGAAGGCTTAGCTTCAAATCCATGCGAAACAAATGGTTTAGCTACAAATACTTGTGATATACAATATTTAGCTACAACTGCATGCGAAACAAACGAGCTAGCTTCAAATCCATGCGAAACACATGATTTAGCTTCAAATCAATGCGATGTAGAAGGTTTAGCATCAAATCCATGCGATACAAATGATTGAGCTTCAAACACTTGGGATAAAGGTGATATAGCTTCAACTGCATGAGAAAACAAACGAGTTGCCTTCAAATCCACGCGAAACACATGATTTAGCTTCAAATCAATGGAAAACACGTGATTTAGCTTTCTATTAATGCGAAGTAGAAGGCTTAGCTTAAAGTCTATGCGAAACAAATGGTTTAGCTTCAAATACTTGTGATATACGTTATTTAGATTTAACTGCACGCGCAACGATCGAGTTAGCTTCAAATCCATGCGAAACACATGATTTACCTGCAAATCAATTCGATGTACAAGGTTTAGCTTCAAATCCGTGCGATGTAGAAGGTTTAGCTTCAAATCCATGCGAAACAAATGATTTAGCTTCAAATCAATGCGATGTAGAGGGTTTATTTTCAAATCCATGCGATACACAAGATTTAGATTCAAATCAATGCGATGTAGAAAGTTCAGCTTCAAATCCATGCGACGCACATGATTTAGCTTCAAATACTTGCCATATAAGTGATATAGCTTCAAAAGCTGGAGGAACAAACGAAGTAGCTTCAATTCCATGCGAAACAAATGATTTAGCTTCAAATCAATGCGAAGTAGAGGGCTTAGCTTGAAATCCATGCGAAACAAATGGTTTAGCTACAAATACTTGTGATATACATAATTTAGCCTCAACTGCATGCGAAACAAACGTGTTACCTTTTAATCCACGCGAAACACATGATTTAGCTTCAAATCAATTTGATGTAGAAGGTTTAGCTTCAAATCCATGCGAAACAAATGATTTAGCTTCAAATCAATGCGAAGTAGAAGGCTTAGCTTCAAATCCATGCGAAACAAATGGTTTAGCTACAAATACTTGTGATATAAATTATTTAGCTACAACTGCATGCGAAACAAACGAGTTAGCTTCAAATCCATGCGAAACACATGATTTAGCTTCAAATCAATGCGATGTAGAAGGTTTAGCTTCAAATCAATGCGATTTACAAGATTTAGCTTCAAATCTATGCGATGTAGAAGGTTCAGCTTCAAATCCATGCGAAACAAATGATTTAGCTTCAAATCAATGCGAAGTAGAAGGCTTAGCTTCAAAGCCATGCTAAACAAATGGTTTAGGTTCAAATCAATGCGAAGTAGAAGGCTTAGCTTCAAATCCATGCGAAACAAATGGTTTAGCTAGAAATACTTGTGATATACATTTTTTAGCTACAACTGCATGCGAAACAAATGAGTTAGCTTCAAATCCATGCGAAACACATGATTTAGCTTCAAATCAATGCGATGTAGAAGGTTTAGCTTCAAATCCATGCGATGTAGAAGGTTCATCTTCAAATCCATGCAAAACACGTGATTTAGCTTCAAATCAATGCGATGTAGAAGGTTCAGCTTCAAATCCATGCGACGCACATGATTTAGCTTCAAATCAATGCGATGTAGAAGGTTTAGCTTCAAATCCATGCGAAACAAATGATTTAGCTTCAAATCAATGCGAAGTAGAAGGATTAGCTTCAAAGCCATGCTAAACAAATGGTTTAGGTTCAAATCAATGCGAAGTAGAAGGCCTAGCTTCAAATCCATGCGAAACAAATGGTTTAGCTACAAATACTTGTGATATACAATATTTAGCTACAACTGCATGCGAAACAAACGAGTTAGCTTCAAATCCATGCGAAACACATGATTTAGCTTCAACTCAATGCGATGTAGAAGGTTTAGCTTCAAATCCATGCGATTTACAAGATTTAGCTTCAAATCCATGCGATGTAGTAGGTTCAGCTTCAAATCCATGCGAAACAAATGATTTAGCTTCAAATCAATGCGAAGTAGAAGGCTTAGCTTCAAAGCCATGCTAAACAAATGGTTTAGGTTCAAATCAATGCGAAGTAGAAGGCCTAGCTTCAAATCCATGCGAAACAAATGGTTTAGCTACAAATACTTGTGATATACAATATTTAGCTACAACTGCATGGGAAACAAACGAGTTACCTTCAAATCCACGCGAAACACATGATTTAGCTTCAAGTCAATTTGATGTAGAAGGTTTAGCTTCAAATCCATGCGAAACAAATGATTTAGCTTCAAATCAATGCGAAGTAGAAGGCTTAGCTTCAAATCCATGCGAAACAAATGGTTTAGCTACAAATACTTGTGATATACTTTATTTAGCTACAACTGCCTGTGAAACAAACAAGTTAGCTTCAAATCCATGCGAAACACATGATTTAGCTTCAAATCAATGCGATGTAGAAGGTTTAGCTTCAAATCCATGCGATACACAAGATTTAGCTTCAAATCAATGCGATGTAGAAGGTTCAGCTTCAAATCCATGCGACGCATATGATTTAGCTTCAAATACTTGCGATATAAGTGATATAGCTTCAAAAGCTGGAGGAACAAACGAGGTAGCTTCAATTCTATGCGAAACAAATGATTTAGCTTCAAATCAATGCGATGTAGAAGGTTTAGCTTCAAATCCATGCGAAACAAATGATTGAGCTTCAAACACTTGGGATATAGGTGATATAGCTTCAACTGCATGCGAAACAAATGAGTTACATTCAAATCCAAGCGAAACACATGATTTAGCTTCAAATACTTGCGATATAAGTGATATAGTTTCAAATGCAGGAGAAACGAACGAGTTAGCTTCAAATCCATGCGAAACACATGATTCAGCTGCAAATCAATGCGATGTAGAAGGCTTAGTTTCAAATCCATGCGATACACAAGATTTAGCTTCAAATCAATGCGACGTAGAAGGTTCAGCTTCAAATCCATGCGAAACAAATGGTTTAGCTACAAATACTTGTGATATACAATATTTAGCTACAACTGCATGCGAAACAAACGAGTTAGCTTCAAATCCATGCGAAACACATGATTTAGCTTCAAATCAATGCGATGTAGAAGGTTTAGCATCAAATCCATGCCATACGAATGATTGAGCTTCAAAGACTTCGGATAAAGGTGATATAGCTTCAACTGCATGAGAAAACAAACGAGTTGCTTTCAAATCCACGCGAAACACATGATTTAGCTTCAAATCAATGCGATCTAGAAGGTTTAGCTTCAAATCCATGCGATACAAATGATTGAGCTACAAACACTTGGGATAAAGGTGATATAGCTTCATCTGCATGCGAAACAAACGAGTTACCTTCAAATCCACGGGAAACACATGATTTAGCTTCAAATCAATTTTATGTAGAAGGTTTAGCTTCAAATCCATGCGAAACACATGATTTAGCTTCAAATCAATGCGAAGTAGAAGGCTTAGCTTCAAATCCATGCGAAACAAATGGTTTAGCTAGAAATACTTGTGATATACATTTTTTAGCTACAACGGCCTGCGAAACAAACGAGTTAGCTTCAAGTCCATGCGAAACACATGATTTAACTTCAAATCAATGCGATGTAGAAGGTTTAGCTTCAAATCCATGCGAAACAAATGATTGAGCTTCAAACACTTGGGATAAAGGTGATATAGTTTCAACTGCATGCGAAACAAACGAGTTACCTTCAAATCCACGGGAAACACATGATTTAGCTTCAAATCAATTTTATGTAGAAGGTTTAGCTTCAAATCCATGCGAAACAAATGATTTAGCTTCAAATCAATGCGAAGTAGAAGGCTTAGCTTCAAATCCATGCGAAACAAATGGTTTAGCTACAAATACTTGTGATATACATTATTTAGCTACAACTGCATGCGAAACAAACGAGTTAGCTTCAAATCCATGCGAAACACATGATTTAGCTTCAAATCAATGCGAAGTAGAAGGCTTAGCTTCAAATCCATGCGAAACAAATGGTTTAGCTAGAAATACTTGTGATATACATTTTTTAGCTACAACGGCCTGCGAAACAAACGAGTTAGCTTCAAGTCCATGCGAAACACATGATTTAACTTCAAATCAATGCGATGTAGAAGGTTTAGCTTCAAATCCATGCGAAACAAATGATTGAGCTTCAAACACTTGGGATATAGTTGGTATAGCTTCAACTGCATGCGAAACAAACGAGTTACCTTCAAATTCACGCGAAATACATGAGTTAGCTTCAAATCAATGTGATGTAGAAGGTTTAGCTTCAAATCCATGCGAAACAAATGATTGAGCTTCAATCACTTGGGATAAAGGTGATATAGTTTCAACTGCATGCGAAACAAACGAGTTACCTTCAAATCCACGCGAAACACATGATTTAGCTTCAAATCAATGCGATGTAGAAGGTTTAGCTTCAAATCCATGCGAAACAAATGATTTAGCTTCAAATCAATGCGAAGTAGAAGGCTTAGCTTCAAACCCATGCGCTGTAGAAGGTTCATCTTCAAATCCATGCAAAACACGTGATTTAGCTTCCTATTAATGCGAAGTAGAAGGCTTAGCTTAAAATATATGCGAAACAAATGGTTTAGCTTCAAATACTTGTGATATACGTTATTTAGATTTAACTGCATGCGCAACGATCGAGTTAGCTTCAAATCCATGCGAAACACATGATTTACCTGCAAATCAATGCGATGAACAAGGTTTAGCTTCAAATCCGTGCGATGTAGAAGGTTTAGCTTCAAATCCATGCGAAACAAATGATTTAGCTTCAAATCAATGCGATGTAGAGGGTTTAGGTTCAAATCCATTCGATACACAAGATTTAGATTCAAATCAATGCGATGTAGAAAGTTCAGCTTCAAATCCATGCGTCGCACATGATTTAGCTTCAAATACTTGCGATATAAGTGATATAGCTTCAAAAGCTGGAGGAACAAACGAAGTAGTTTCAATTCCATGCGAAACAAATGATTTAGCTTCAAATCAATGCGAAGTAGAGGGCTTAGCTTCAAATCCATGCGAAACAAATGGTGGAGCTACAAATACTTGTGATATACATTATTTAGCTACAACTGCATACGAAACAAACGAGTTAGCTTCAAATACATGGGAAACACATGATTTAGCTTCAAATCAATGCGATGTAGAATGTTTAGCATCAAATCCATGCGATAGAAATGATTGAGCTTCAAGCACTTGGGATAAAGGTGATATAGCCTCAACTGCATGCGAAACAAACGAGTTACCTTCTAATCCACGCGAAACACATGATTTAGCTTCAAATCAATTTGATGTAGAAGGTTTAGCTTCAAATCCATGCGAAACAAATGATTTAGCTTCAAATCAATGCGAAGTAGAAGGCTTAGCTTCAAATCCATGCGAAACAAATGGTTTAGCTACAAATACTTGTGATATACATTATTTAGCTACAACTGCATGCGAAACAAACGAGTTAGCTTCAAATCCATGCGAAACACAAGATTTAGCTTCAAATCAATGCGATGTAGAAAGTACAGCTTCAAATCCATGCGATGCACATGATTTAGCTTCAAATACTTGCGTTATAAGTGTTATAACTTCAAAATCTGGAGGAACAGACGAGGTAGCTTCAAATCCATGCGAAACAAATGATTGTGTTTCAAACACTTGGGATATAGGTGATATAGCTTCAACTACATGCGAAACAAACGAGTTACCATCAAATCCACGCGAAACACATGATTTAGCTTCAAATCAATGCGATGTAGAAGGTTTAGCTTCAAATCCATGCAAAACAAATGATTTAGTTTCAAATCAATGCGAAGTAGGAGGCTTAGCTTCAAATCCATGCGAAACAAATGGTTTAGCTACAAATACTTGTGATATACAATATTTAGTTACAACTGCATGCGAAACAAACGAGTTAGCTTCAAATCCATGCGAAACACATGATTTAGCTTCAAATCAAAGAGATGTAGAAGGTTTAGCATCAAATCCATGCGATACAAATGATTGAGCTTCGAACACAAGGGATAAAGGTTTTATAGCTTCATCTGCATGCGAAACAAACGAGTTACCTTCAAATCCACGCGAAACACATGATTTAGCTTCAAATCAATTTGATGTAGAAGGTTTAGCTTCAAATCCATGCGAAAAAAATGATTTAGCTTCAACTGCATTCGAAACAAACGAGTTAGCATCAAATCCATGCGAAACACACGATTTAGCTTCAAATCAATGCGATGTGGAAGGTTTAGCTTCAAATCCAAGCGAAACACATGATATATCTTCAAATACTCGCGATATATGTGATATAGATTCATATACAGGCGAAACGAACGAGTTAGCTTCAAATCCATGCGAAACACATGATTCAGCTGCAAATCAATGCGATGTAGAAGGTTTAGCTTCAAATTCATGCGATGTAGAAGGTTTAGCTTCAAATCCATGCGAAACGCATAAGTTAGCTTCAAATCAATGCGAAGTAGCAGGTTTTACCTTCAAATCCATGCGAAACAAATGATCGAGCTTCCTACACTTGGGATATAGGTGATATAGCTTCAACTGCATGCGAAACAAATGAGTTACATTCAAATCCACGCGAAACACATGATTTAGCTTCAAATCAATGTGATGTAGAAGGCTTACATTCAAATCCATGCAAAACACGTGATTTAGGATCCAATCAATGCGAAGTAGAAGGCTTAGCTTCAAATCCATGCGAAACAAATGGTTTAGCTACAAATACTTGTGATATACATTATTTAGCTACAACTGCATGCGAAACAAACGAGTTAGCTTCAAATCCATGCGAAACACAAGATTTAGCTTCAAATCAATGCGATGTAGAAGGTTTAGCTTCAAATCCATGCAAAACAAATGTTTTAGTTTCAAATCAATGCGAAGTAGGAGGCTTAGCTTCAAATCCATGCGAAACAAATGGTTTAGCTACAAATACTTGTGATATACAATATTTAGTTACAACTGCATGCGAAACAAACGAGTTAGCTTCAAATCCATGCGAAACACATGATTTAGCTTCAAATCAAAGAGATGTAGAAGGTTTAGCATCAAATCCATGCGATACAAATGATTGAGCTTCGAACACTTGGGATAAAGGTGATGTAGCTTCATCTGCATGCGAAACAAACGAGTTACCTTCAAATCCACGCGAAACACATGATTTAGCTTCAAATCAATTTGATGTAGAAGGTTTAGCTTCAAATCCATGCGAAAAAAATGATTTAGCTTCAACTGCATGCGAAACAAACGAGTTAGCATCAAATCCATGCGAAACACACGATTTAGCTTCAAATCAATGCGATGTGGAAGGTTTAGCTTCAAATCCAAGCGAAACACATGATATAGCTTCAAATACTCGCGATATATGTGATATAGATTCAAATACAGGCGAAACGAACGAGTTAGCTTCAAATCCATGCGAAACACATGATTCAACTGCAAATCAATGCGATGTAGAAGGTTTAGCTTCAAATTCATGCGATGTAGAAGGTTTAGCTTCAAATCCATGCGAAACACATAAGTTAGCTTCAAATCAATGCGAAGTAGCAGGTTTTACCTTCAAATCCATGCGAAACAAATGATCGAGCTTCCTACACTTGGGATATAGGTGATATAGCTTCAACTGCATGCGAAACAAATGAGTTACATTCAAATCCACGCGAAACACATGATTTAGCTTCAAATCAATGTGATGTAGAAGGCTTAGCTTCAAATCCATGCAAAACACGTGATTTAGGATCCAATCAATGCGAAGTAGAAGGCTTAGCTTCAAATCCATGCGAAACAAATGCATTAGATTCAAATACTTGCGATATAAATGATATAGCTTCATATACAGGAGAAACAAACGAGATAGCTTCAAATCCATTCAAAACACACGATTTAGCTTCAATTCAATGCCAAGTAGAAGGCTTAGCTTCAAATCCATGCGAATCTAATGGTTCGGCTTCAAATACTTGTGAAATGCATGATTTAGCTTCAACTGCATGCGAAACAACGAGTTACCTTCAAATCCACGCGAAACACATAATTTAGCTTCAAATCAATGCGAAGTAGCAGGTTTAGCTTCAAATCCATGCGAAACAAATGATTGAGCTTCCTACACTTGGGATATAGGTGATATAGCTTCAACTGCATGAGAAACAAATGAGTTATATTCAAATCCAAGCGAAACACATGATTTAGCTTCAAATACTTGCGATAAAAGTGATATGGTTTCAAATGCAGGAGAAACGAACGAATTAGCTTCAAATCCACGCGAAACACATGATTCAGCTGCAAATCAATGCGATGTAGAAGGCTTAGATTCAAATCCATGCGAAACACGTGATTTAGGATCCAATCAATGCGAAGTAGAAGCCTTAGCTTCAAATCCATGCGAAACAAATGCTTTAGCTTCAAATACTTGCGATATAAATGATATAGCTTCATATACAGGAGAAACAAACGAGTTAGCTTCAAATCCATGCAAAACACACGATTTAGCTTCAATTCAATGCCAAGTAGAAGGCTTAGCTTCAAATCCATGCGAATCTAATGGTTCGGCTTCAAATACTTGTGAAATGCATGATTTAGCTTCAACTGCATACGAAACAACGAGTTACCTTCAAATCCACGCGAAACACATAATTTAGCTTCAAATCAATGCGAAGTAGCAGGTTTAGCTTCAAATCCATGCGAAACAAATGATTGAGCTTCCTACACTTGGGATATAGTTGGTATAGCTTCAACTGCATGCGAAACAAATGAGTTAGCTTCAAGTCCATGCGAAACACATGATTCAGATGCAAATCAATGCGACGTAGAAGGCTTAGCTCCAAATCCATGCGAAACGAATGATTTAGCTTCAAATACTTGCGAATATAAGGGATACTGCTTCAAATGCATGCGAAACAAACGAGAAAGCTTCAAATACTTGCGATATAAATGAAACAACTTCAAATGCAGACAAAACAAACGAGTTAGCTTCACATCCGTGCGAAACAAATGATTTACATTCAAATACTTGCGATATAAGTGATATAGCTTCAAATGCAGGAGAGACAAATGAGTTAGCTTCAAATCCATGCGAAACACATGATTTAGCTTCAAATCAATGCGATGTAGAAGGTTTAGCTTCAAATCCATGCGATACACAAGATTTAGCTTCAAATCAATGCGACGTAGAAGGTTCAGCTTCAAATCCATGCGAAACAAATGATTGAGCTTCAAACACTTGGGATAAAGGTGATATAGCTTCAACTGCATGCGAAACAAACGAGTTACCTTCAAATCCACCCGAAACACATGATTTAGCTTCAAATCAATGCGATGAAGAAGGTTTAGCTTCAAATCCATGCGAAACAAATGATTTAGCTTCAAATCAATGCGAAGTAGAAGGCATAGCTTCAAATCCATGCGAAACAAATGGTTTAGCTACAAATACTTGTGATATACATTATTTAGCTACAACTGCCTGCGCAACAAACGAGTTAGCTTCAAGTCCATGCGAAACACATGATTTAACTTCAAATCAATGCGATGTAGAAGGTTTAGCTTCAAATCCATGCGAAACAAATGATTGAGCTTCAAACACTTGGGATATAGTTGGTATAGCTTCAACTGCATGCGAAACAAACGAGTTACCTTCAAATTCACGCGAAATACATGAGTTAGCTTCAAATCAATGTGATGTAGAAGGTTTAGCTTCAAATCCATGCGAAACAAATGATTGAGCTTCAATCACTTGGGATAAAGGTGATATAGTTTCAACTGCATGCGAAACAAACGAGTTACCTTCAAATCCACGCGAAACACATGATTTAGCTTCAAATCAATGCGATGTAGAAGGTTTAGCTACAAATCCATGCGAAACAAATGATTTAGCTTCAAATCAATGCGAAGTAGAAGGCTTAGCTTCAAACCCATGCGCTGTAGAAGGTTCATCTTCAAATCCATGCAAAACACGTGAATTAGCTTCCTATTAATGCGAAGTAGAAGGCTTAGCTTAAAATATATGCGAAACAAATGGTTTAGCTTCAAATACTTGTGATATACGTTATTTAGATTTAACTGCATGCGCAACGATCGAGTTAGCTTCAAATCCATGCGAAACACATGATTTACCTGCAAATCAATGCGATGAACAAGGTTTAGCTTCAAATCCGTGCGATGTAGAAGGTTTAGCTTCAAATCCATGCGAAACAAATGATTTAGCTTCAAATCAATGCGATGTAGAGGGTTTAGGTTCAAATCCATGCGATACACAAGATTTAGATTCAAATCAATGCGATGTAGAAAGTTCAGCTTCAAATCCATGCGACGCACATGATTTAGCTTCAAATACTTGCGATATAAGTGATATAGCTTCAAAAGCTGGAGGAACAAACGAAGTAGTTTCAATTCCATGCGAAACAAATGATTTAGCTTCAAATCAATGCGAAGTAGAGGGCTTAGCTTCAAATCCATGCGAAACAAATGGTTTAGCTACAAATACTTGTGATATACATTATTTAGCTACAACTGCATACGAAACAAACGAGTTAGCTTCAAATACATGGGAAACACATGAT
Source organism: Megalopta genalis (assembly GCF_051020955.1). Classification (NCBI taxonomy): domain Eukaryota; kingdom Metazoa; phylum Arthropoda; class Insecta; order Hymenoptera; family Halictidae; genus Megalopta; species Megalopta genalis. The sequence goes on along the minus strand of NW_027478118.1, from coordinate 7,171 downwards.
TTAGCTTCAAATCAATGCGATGTAGAAGGTTTAGCATCAAATCCATGCGATAGAAATGATTGAGCTTCAAACACTTGGGATAAAGGTGATATAGCCTCAACTGCATGCGAAACAAACGAGTTACCTTCTAATCCACGCGAAACACATGATTTAGCTTCAAATCAATTTGATGTAGAAGGTTTAGCTTCAAATCCATGCGAAACAAATGATTTAGCTTCAAATCAATGCGAAGTAGAAGGCTTAGCTTCAAATCCATGCGAAACAAATGGTTTAGCTACAAATACTTGTGATATACATTATTTAGCTACAACTGCATGCGAAACAAACGAGTTAGCTTCAAATCCATGCGAAACACATGATTTAGCTTCAAATCAATGCGGTGTAGAAGGTTTAGCTTCAAATCCATGCGATTTACAAGATTTAGCTTCAAATCAATGCGATGTAGAAGGTTCAGCTTTAAATCCATGCGACACATATGATTTAGCTTCAAATACTTGCGATATAAGTGATATAGATTCAAAAGCAGGAGGGTCAAACGAGGTTGCTTCAAATACATGGGATACACATGATTTAGCTTCAAATCAATGCAATGTAGAAGGTTTAGCTTCAAATCCATGCGAAACAAATGATTTAGCTTCAAATCAATGCGAAGTAGAAGGTTTAGCTTCAAATACATGCGAAACAAATGATTTAGCTTCAAACCAGTGCGAAGTAGAAGGATTAGCTTCAAATTCATGCGAAACAAATGGTTTAGTTACAAATACTTGTGATATACATTATTTAGCTACAACTGCATGCGAAACAAACGAGTTAGCTTCAAATCCATGCGAAACACATGATTTAGCTTCAAATCAATGCGATGTAGAAGGTTCAGCTTCAAATCCATGCGACGCACATGATTTAGCTTCAAATCAATGCGATGTAGAAGGTTTAGCTTCAAATCCATGCGAAACAAATGATTTAGCTTCAAATCAATGCGAAGTAGAAGGATTAGCTTCAAAGCCATGCTAAACAAATGGTTTAGGTTCAAATCAATGCGAAGTAGAAGGCCTAGCTTCAAATCCATGCGAAACAAATGGTTTAGCTACAAATACTTGTGATATACAATATTTAGCTACAACTGCATGCGAAACAAACGAGTTAGCTTCAAATCCATGCGAAACACATGATTTAGCTTCAAATCAATGCGATCTAGAAGGTTTAGCTTCAAATCCATGCGAAACAAATGATTGAGCTTCAAACACTTGGGATATATGTGGTATATTTTCAACTGCATGCGAAACAAACGAGTTACCTTCAAATCCACGCGAAACACATGATTTAGCTTCAAGTCAATTTGATGTAGAAGGTTTAGCTTCAAATCCATGCGAAACAAATGGTTTAGCTACAAATACTTGTGATATACATTATTTAGCTACAACTGCATGCGAAACAAACGAGTTAGCTTCAAATCCATTCGAAACACATGATTTAGCTTCAAATCAATGCGGTGTAGAAGGTTTAGCTTCAAATCCATGCGATTTACAAGATTTAGCTTCAAATCAATGCGATGTAGAAGGTTCAGCTTTAAATCCATGCGACACATATGATTTAGCTTCAAATACTTGCGATATAAGTGATATAGATTCAAAAGCAGGAGGGTCAAACGAGGTTGCTTCAAATACATGGGATACACATGATTTAGCTTCAAATCAATGCAATGTAGAAGGTTTAGCTTCAAATCCATGCGAAACAAATGATTTAGCTTCAAATCAATGCGAAGTAGAAGGTTTAGCTTCAAATACATGCGAAACAAATGATTTAGCTTCAAACCAGTGCGAAGTAGAAGGATTAGCTTCAAATTCATGCGAAACAAATGGTTTAGTTACAAATACTTGTGATATACATTATTTAGCTACAACTGCATGCGAAACAAACGAGTTAGCTTCAAGTCCATGCGAAACACATGATTTAGCTTCAAATCAATGCGATGTAGAAGGTTCAGCTTCAAATCCATGCGACGCACATGATTTAGCTTCAAATCAATGCGATGTAGAAGGTTTAGCTTCAAATCCATGCGAAACAAATGATTTAGCTTCAAATCAATGCGAAGTAGAAGGATTAGCTTCAAAGCCATGCTAAACAAATGGTTTAGGTTCAAATCAATGCGAAGTAGAAGGCCTAGCTTCAAATCCATGCGAAACAAATGGTTTAGCTACAAATACTTGTGATATACAATATTTAGCTACAACTGCATGCGAAACAAACGAGTTAGCTTCAAATCCATGCGAAACACATGATTTAGCTTCAAATCAATGCGATCTGGAAGGTTTAGCTTCAAATCCATGCGAAACAAATGATTGAGCTTCAAACACTTGGGATATATGTGGTATATTTTCAACTGCATGCGAAACAAACGAGTTACCTTCAAATCCACGCGAAACACATGATTTAGCTTCAAATCAATTTGACGTAGAAGGTTTAGCTTCAAATCCATGCGAAACAAATGATTTAGCTTCAAATCAATGCGAAGTAGAAGGCTTAGCTTCAAATCCATGCGAAACAAATGGTTTAGCTACAAATACTTGTGATATACATTATTTAGCTACAACTGCCTGTGAAACAAACAAGTTAGCTTCAAATCCATGCGAAACACATGATTTAGCTTCAAATCAATGCGATGTAGAAGGTTTAGCTTCAAATCCATGCGATACACAAGATTTAGCTTCAAATCAATGCGATGTAGAAGGTTCAGCTTCAAATCCATGCGACGCATATGATTTAGCTTCAAATACTTGCGATATAAGTGATATAGCTTCAAAAGCTGGAGGAACAAACGAGGTAGCTTCAATTCTATGCGAAACAAATGATTTAGCTTCAAATCAATGCGATGTAGAAGGTTTAGCTTCAAATCCATGCGAAACAAATGATTGAGCTTCAAACACTTGGGATAAAGGTGATATAGCTTCAACTGCATGCGAAACAAACGAGTTACCTTCAAATCCACTCGAAACACATGATTTAGCTTCAAATCAATGCGATGTAGAAGGTTTAGCTTCAAATCCATGCGAAACAAATGATTTAGCTTCAAATCAATGCGAAGTAGGAGGCTTAGCTTCAAATCCATGCGAAACAAATGGTTTAGCTAGAAATAGTTGTGATATACATTATTTAGCTACAACTGCATGCGAAACAAATGAGTTAGCTTCAAATCCATGCGAAACACATGATTTAGCTTCAAATCAATGCGATGTAGAAGGTTCAGCTTCAAATCCATGCGACGCACATGATTTAGCTTCAAATCAATGCGATGTAGAAGGTTTAGCTTCAAATCCATGCGAAACAAATGATTTAGCTTCAAATCAATGCGAAGTAGAAGGATTAGCTTCAAAGCCATGCTAAACAAATGGTTTAGGTTCAAATCAATGCGAAGTAGAAGGCCTAGCTTCAAATCCATGCGAAACAAATGGTTTAGCTACAAATACTTGTGATATACAATATTTAGCTACAACTGCATGCGAAACAAACGAGTTAGCTTCAAATCCATGCGAAACACATGATTTAGCTTCAAATCAATGCGATCTAGAAGGTTTAGCTTCAAATCCATGCGAAACAAATGATTGAGCTTCAAACACTTGGGATATATGTGGTATATTTTCAACTGCATGCGAAACAAACGAGTTACCTTCAAATCCACGCCAAACACATGATTTAGCTTCAAGTCAATTTGATGTAGAAGGTTTAGCTTCAAATCCATGCGAAACAAATGATTTAGCTTCAAATCAATGCGAAGTAGAAGGCTTAGCTTCAAATCCATGCGAAACAAATGGTTTAGCTACAAATACTTGTGATATACATTATTTAGCTACAACTGCCTGTGAAACAAACAAGTTAGCTTCAAATCCATGCGAAACACATGATTTAGCTTCAAATCAATGCGATGTAGAAGGTTTAGCTTCAAATCCATGCGATACACAAGATTTAGCTTCAAATCAATGCGATGTAGAAGGTTCAGCTTCAAATCCATGCGACGCATATGATTTAGCTTCAAATACTTGCGATATAAGTGATATAGCTTCAAAAGCTGGAGGAACAAACGAGGTAGCTTCAATTCTATGCGAAACAAATGATTTAGCTTCAAATCAATGCGATGTAGAAGGTTTAGCTTCAAATCCATGCGAAACAAATGATTGAGCTTCAAACACTTGGGATAAAGGTGATATAGCTTCAACTGCATGCGAAACAAACGAGTTACCTTCAAATCCACTCGAAACACATGATTTAGCTTCATATCAATGCGATGTAGAAGGTTTAGCTTCAAATCCATGCGAAACAAATGATTTAGCTTCAAGTCAATGCGAAGTAGAAGGCTTAGCTTCAAATCCATGCGAAACAAATGGTTTAGCTAGAAATAGTTGTGATATACATTATTTAGCTACAACTGCATGCGAAACAAATGAGTTAGCTTCAAATCCATGCGATACACAAGATTTAGCTTCAAATCAATGCGACGTAGAAGGTTCAGCTTCAAATCCATGCGACACATATGATTTAGCTTCAAATATTTGCGATATAACTGATATAGCTTCAAAAGCAGGAGGAACAAACGAAGTAGTTTCAATTCCATGAGAAACAAATGATTTAGCTTCAAATCAATGCGAAGTAGAGGGCTTAGCTTCAAATCCATGCGAAACAAATGGTTTAGCTACAAATACTTGTGATATACATTATTTAGCTACAACTGCATACGAAACAAACGAGTTAGCTTCAAATACATGGGAAACACATGATTTAGCTTCAAATCAATGCGATGTAGAAGGTTTAGCATCAAATCCATGCGATACACATGATTGAGCTTCAAGCACTTGTGATAAAGGTGATATAGCCTCAACTGCATGTGAAACAAACGAGTTACCTTCTAATCCACGCGAAACACATGATTTAGCTTCAAATCAATTTGATGTAGAAGGTTTAGCTTCAAATCCATGCGAAACAAATGATTTAGCTACAAATCAATGCGAAGTAGAAGGCTTAGCTTCAAATCCATGCGAAACAAATGGTTTAGCTACAAATACTTGTGATATACATTATTTAGCTACAACTGCATGCGAAACAAACGAGTTAGCTTCAAATCCATGCGAAACACATGATTTAGCTTCAAATCAATGCGATGTAGAAGGTTCAGCTTCAAATCCATGCGACACATATGATTTAGCTTCAAATACTTACGATATAAGTGATATAGATTCAAAAGCAGGAGGGACAAACGAGGTAGCTTCAAATACATGGGATACACATGATTTAGCTTCAAATCAATGCGATGTAGAAGGTTTAGCTTCAAATCCATGCGAAACAAATGATTTAGCTTCATATCAATGCGAAGTAGAAGGCTTAGCTTCAAAGCCATGCTAAACAAATGGTTTAGCTACAAATACTTGTGATATACATTATTTAGCTACAACTGCATTCGAAACAAACGAGTCAGCATCAGATCCATGCGAAACACATGATTTAGTTGCAAAACAATGCGATGTAGAGGGTTTAGCTTCAAATCCATGCGATACACAAGATTTAGCTTCAAATCAATGCGATGTAGAAAGTTCAGCTTCAAATCCATGCGGTGCACATGATTTAGCTTCAAATACTTGCGATATAAGTGATATAACTTCAAAATCTGGAGGAACAGACGAGGTAGCTTCAAATCCATGCGAAACAAATGATTGTGTTTCAAACACTTGGGATATAGGTGATATAGCTTCAACTACATGCGAAACAAACGAGTTACCTTCAAATCCACGCGAAACACATGATTTAGCTTCAAGTCAATTTGATGTAGAAGGTTTAGCTTCAAATCCATGCGAAACACATGATTTAGCTTCAAATCAATGCGATGTAGAAGGTTCAGCTTCAAATCCATGCGACGCACATGATTTAGCTTCAAATCAATGCGATGTAGAAGGTTTAGCTTCAAATCAATGCGATGTAGAAGGTTTAGCTTCAAATCCATGCGAAACAAATGATTTAGCTTCAAATCAATGCGAAGTAGAAGGATTAGCTTCAAAGCCATGCTAAACAAATGGTTTAGGTTCAAATGAATGCGAAGTAGAAGGCCTAGCTTCAAATCCATGCGAAACAAATGGTTTAGCTACAAATACTTGTGATATACAATATTTAGCTACAACTGCATGCGAAACAAACGAGTTAGCTTCAAATCCATGCGAAACACATGATTTAGCTTCAACTCAATGCGATGTAGAAGGTTTAGCTTCAAATCCATGCGATTTACAAGATTTAGCTTCAAATCCATGCGATGTAGTAGGTTCAGCTTCAAATCCATGCGAAACAAATGATTTAGCTTCAAATCAATGCGAAGTAGAAGGCTTAGCTTCAAAGCCATGCTAAACAAATGGTTTAGCTACAAATACTTGTGAAATACATTATTTAGCTACAACTGCATGCGAAACAAACGAGTTAGCTTCAGATCCCACGCGAAACACATGATTTAGCTTCAAATCAATGCGATGTAGAAGGTTTAGCTTCAAATCCATGCGAAACAAATGATTTAGCTTCAAATCAATGCGAAGTAGAAGGCTTAGCTTCAAAGCCATGCTAAACAAATGGTTTAGGTTCAAATCAATGCGAAGTAGAAGGCCTAGCTTCAAATCCATGCGAAACAAATGGTTTAGCTACAAATACTTGTGATATACAATATTTAGCTACAACTGCATGGGAAACAAACGAGTTACCTTCAAATCCACGCGAAACACATGATTTAGCTTCAAGTCAATTTGATGTAGAAGGTTTAGCTTCAAATCCATGCGAAACAAATGATTTAGCTTCAAATCAATGCGAAGTAGAAGGCTTAGCTTCAAATCCATTCGAAACAAATGGTTTAGCTACAAATACTTGTGATATACTTTATTTAGCTACAACTGCCTGTGAAACAAACAAGTTAGCTTCAAATCCATGCGAAACACATGATTTAGCTTCAAATCAATGCGATGTAGAAGGTTTAGCTTCAAATCCATGCGATACACAAGATTTAGCTTCAAATCAATGCGATGTAGAAGGTTCAGCTTCAAATCCATGCGACGCATATGATTTAGCTTCAAATACTTGCGATATAAGTGATATAGCTTCAAAGCTGGAGGAACAAACGAGGTAGCTTCAATTCTATGCGAAACAAATGATT